>NC_034591.1:130506626-130532312 GCF_900095145.1 Mus pahari | reverse complement strand
ACCCTGGATGCTGAGAACACTGGATGCTGAGAACACTGGATGCTGTGCACATTGGCTGCTGAGCACCCTGGATGCTGAGAACACTGGATGCTGAGTACCCTGGATGCTGAGAACACTGGATGCTGTGCACATTGGCTGCTGAGCACCCTGGATGCTGAGAACACTGGATGCTGAGCACTCCCCTTCAAGGACCCCCACCTTATCTCTTTCTTTCACTTTACAAGGTGAACATACTACAGCCATGCTGTGGTGTCCCCCACCCTCAGGCCAACTGAGAGAAACCTCCAAAGATGAACTGAAGGAAATGTCCCTCCCTTTATGTTAAATGTCTTAGGAATTTTACTGTGGGAGAAAGAAAGCTAGGGTAGTGACGCCAGTACAAATGCACAGACTACCTACCGTAGGGAAAAAAACAGGGGTCAAAGAGCACTAATGTCACACTGTCACTCCCCATGTGAGGTGGGGCTGAGAACTGGGATTTCATGGTTTGCGAAGAATGTGAGCACCTACCTGCAGGGGTGAGCAGAACCTGGGACTGCAGATGAGCGGCTCCTCAGAGGAACCATGTTGAGAGGAAACATGGTCTTGCTATAACTCTAGGTGGCATGTGAGAACTCACAGGAGTTCAGCTTTAAAGTCCCCTGGATGTATGCAGATATGTATTCCTTGAGGTAGCAAGATGTCGGCCATCACAACAAACTGCCACATGCAAATCACTTCCCCTGACATTCCATGGCTCCACACAGAGCTATCCTGCCAATCCCAAAGGGTGGGGTAATTTGCCAGTCAAATATCCTGGAAGTCCCCATTATAGACGAGGATCACGTAAGCTACCTGTGTGGAATGTGGAACTTCATGTGGTTCCAGGGAGCAAAAGACACAGGAAATACAGTCATACTGGACACGAGTTGTTCTGCTTGCTTGGCCCTTGGATAAGCACAACAATTTTGAAAATTTTCAATCTTTTCCTGACTCTTTGGTCATGTGACATGAATGTTGCTTGCTGCTGTTCCTTGCTATTATCACTGTCAGAACAATTCCCAGACCTGACCAATCTTCTCCATATTGACTGGGTCACTGGAGGACCAGGTCAGCAGGCCATTACAGACAGTCTCTCTGCTGGCCCCATAGAATTTGAAGAGAGGTATTCCAGAACTGTGGCTGCCATGTTACAAGGCAACAGCCTGTAACTGAAGCTCACAGCTTGAATGCTTGGATGTAGTAGTGGTTCATCCCAGTGAGCTAAGGTTCATTAACAAGCACATTAGCATGTTTGTTTAAACCCTAGTCAGTGATTCATTTCAACCAAGATTGATTAGCACAATAATCTTGGAGAGTTGACTTCTAGAGGAATTATTTTTAAGAGTAACTCATTAAGTATCTGTGCTAGATTTTGTCAGCTTTTACAAACTTAGAGTCATCTGTAAGCGGGAACCTTAGCTGAGCGATTGCCTCCATCAGATTGACCTATACGTCTGTGTGAGGCATTTTCTTGATCAATGACTGGCATGGGAGGACACAGCCCACTGTGGGTGTGCCACCTTAGGGCAGGTGGTCCTGCAGTATATAAGAAACCAGGTCAGGCAAGCCATGAAGAGCAAGCCAGTAAGCATTCCCCATGGCCTCTGCTTCAGTTTCTACCTCAACTTCTATGACAGACTGTAACCTGTAAACTGAAATGAGCCCTTTCCTCCCCTGTGTTGGTTTTGGGTCAGTGCAGTAAGTATTATAGAAACAGAAACACAATCTAGGATGGCACTTTTCTGAATACTTCAAAACAAAACAAACACTGGACACATTACTGGGCCCAGACCTCTTTAATATGACTGAGGTAACTACTGATAAGACACTGAGTGCAGAAGTGCCCCTGATCTCTCATCTTTAGTTCCCTGCCAAGTCAAAACTGCATCCACCTACTCATCAATGTACCCGTCTATCCATCCATGCGTCTACCCACTCACTCATTTACACCCATCCTCATATACACCCATCCTCCCACCCACTCAGCCAACAATGGATGTTTTTATTGAGTTCAAGGATAGCCTCAGCCACTGAGCAAGACTTTGTCTTAAAGTAAAAAAAAAAAAAGCTTATCTGTGAAAGACCACATGATCAATATCACACACACACACACACACACACACACACACACACACACACTAAAATTGGTAGACTAAAATAGTGTGTCTTCTGGTATGATTTTACATTTGTCCCTACAAGCAGATGTACAAGGACATTTTGTTAGTGGTGCTTCTGCATCTTACTACCTTTTCTCAAGCCACCCTCTGCTAACAAGTCAGGGCTCGATTACCAGTGTGTCTGGCTTAAAGGTGCAAACAAGCATATTTACTGAGAGATGAGAGAAGACCATAATGCAAAGTCCAACAGGACAGGGCAGCTGCATGCTGTCCTAGCATGCCCACCAGTGGCTACCCACTCATATAGAGCATGTCACCAGCAGAGCAAAGCCCACTGCCTACAGACATCACAAGCACACATGTCCACTCAGGGGGACTGTGCCAAACACATCAGGTCCAGATGACATCTGGTGAGCCTCTGGTGACCCCAAGCCCCTTGCAACCACCCATGACTCACAGTTAAGCAATGGTTTGTCCCTCTCCAACCTATCAAGTGTGCCTCAAGCCCCACAGGGATTGTGTGAAACAGGTCTCAGGCTTCAGAGAATGAGATAGGTAGGCTGTGAGCTCTTTCTGCTGTGGTTCAGCTTTTTCCATGACGTAGTTCATTGCCAAGAATGCTACTTCTCCACGAGGAGAAGACTAATGATTGACAGGAGCTTACCCGAGGGGCTAGATATTCAGATGTCCACTTCTCTTGAGCAGCCCAGTGCCTAACTCTAAGTGGCTGTGGAAACTTGTGGAATTTTAGTGAAAAAAGAGCCCAATAGGGGTTAGGGAGATGGCTCAGTGGGTAAATGCTTGTTGTAGGGCATGAGGGATTGAGTTCAATTCCTAGCACACACTAAGAACCTAGATGTAGTGGTCTAGGTCTCAAAATATAAAAAACCAAGGTGGAGAGCAATACAAGACAACACTAGATGTTGGCCCCTGGCCTCTGCAAGTGCATGCATAGGCACCTGTGCAAACACACACACACACACACACACACACACACACACACACACACACACACGGTGCAGGGGGAGACACTGCCGGGAGCACTAGAGCAGCAAGTTCTGGGAAGTGGGGATGAGGGCAAGCTGAGAAGGAGCCAGCCTCTGGGGGTGTGCAGGTGGCCCCACTAGCCTCCACTTCCCTCTGAACTCACTCAGAGTCTGCAGAATCCTCTGGTGTTTTGTACCAGCTCCAAATGGTTTAAACATAATTTGCTAAATATCTTCCTAGAGCCATGGAAACCTGAGGCCTTTCTGAACTCTGTCCAGCCATACCTCAAAGGGTAAGCAGGGAGGAAAGTCATGCTCCCTGCTGGCTGACTTAGCAAGTAAGCCCTCTGCCCATCAGTCCTGTGACATCACAGCTAACTGTGCCACCAGAAGCTGAGTGAGCATCTTCAGCCAGCTCTAAGAATCCTGGTGTTTCCAAACAGATTGTCTCTGCCCAGTCTCTTACTCAGCTACTGTACAGAACCTCAGCTGTGACACGTGGGAAGGAAATCTTTTTAAAGTCTCTATTATTTCGGAATAAAAGAAGTCAAAAATGGAAGGAAAATACCAATATGTTAGTTACCACCTGAAGCATGTAAGGTGGGAAAATAAAACCTTTGCTCTCTTGAGAATTATTGATATTTGTGGAGGTGGATGATGTTAAATAGTGATGAGATCCATGTACAAAACAAACAAGAAGTGAAGAGCTACCCGTCAGGCTGGACTGTAGCTTACAGGTGGAACCCAGGCAGAGCGTGTGTGAAGGCCTAGGTTTGATTCCCACACTGCAAGAAACAAAACTGAAACCAATACGAAAGCATCTGGCTCCTGTTTTGAGGGTTGACTGGGGTAGACGTTCAAGCACATCCAGCTACTGAGAAGTGAATTTAACCTGGAGCTGCCCAGTTTCTGCCTGCTCCTAAGAATTCCCCAGCTTCTCTTCAGTTTCCTGAGAAACTAAAGTGTGCAGAACAGAGCCCCTTTGTTCCAAAGCCCTCTGTGTGGGACAACAGCAGAATCCTGAGTCTCCGAATTCAATAGAGTGTGGTCTAAGCCATGGTCCTGATGGTGAAGCCAGGGGATACCTTTAATCCCCACAGATGAAACTTCACACACCCGTCCTTAGCACAGCCCTCTGAATGGCGAATCACCATCCCCACACCACAAAAGGGCACTGGCAAGGCCTCAAACAGGCCAGTGCTCACAAGCACCACACAGGCAGGCCGTGCACCTCTCTCTGCTTTTCCCATTACACCACCCAGCCCTCCAGAAGACTCCCCAGGGAGCTTCGTTTGTCTCTGACCGGGCATCAAAGCCATAACTACCTTGGCTGTGCACATGGGCAGGAGTGACTACTTTATGTGACTGCCAAGTGAGTTACCAGTGCCTGGGACTTGGACACTGAGCTGGCATCCGGCAGCTCTGCATTCTAGAATATACTGAAGACTTTTCACTTCTCCTTCTGGGGTCCACAATTAAGATGTGGGAAAACATACTTATGTCTTATTCAGAACTCAGAAAGTCATAAATCCCTGGCTGCTGGTGAGCATCTAATATACTGTAATCCTGATGCTTAGTGTAATAACTTTGGTGATGTCAGTAACCCTTCTTCAGTACAATGACACGGTCGGTCAGTGAAGCTCTTCCTCTTGTGCCTGCAGGACCATTCCTCTTCCACATTAGGAATAAACCACAGATTTTAGATTCTAAAACTGACCCAGAAATGCTCACTAGAATCCAGATACTCCCTAAAAATAATTACAGCTAAATCTTACTGCCCACTGTGGAAGACACAAGTAAGGAATATTGTACCCATTTCAAGAATATGCTCCAGAGAGCACAGCTCTGGATGGACTGAGGCTGGGATGCCTAGAGGACCTTGCAGCTTGCAGGAGGCTGCCAATCATCTCCCTCTCTCAACATCTTGACTCTGACCCAAATAAATAAATAAATAAATAAATGAAAATAAAATTTAAAAGCCAAATAGATCAGGTTTCCACAAAGGTCTAGCTAAAACTTTTTGAGGGATCTCACTTACACAAACACAAACACAAACACACACACACACACACACACACACACACACACACACACACACACACACAGAGTGAGAGAAGGGGGCAGGGTGGGAGAGAGGGAGGAAGTGACACAGAAAAAGAACTTAATTTCCAGAGGTTTTGTTTTATTTTATGAGACAGGATCTCACTGTGTTCCCTAGGCTGACTTCAAACTGGTGATCCTCCTGCCTCTGTCTCCTAAGTGCTGGAGTTATAGGCATGTATTACCATGCCCAGCTTTAGAGATTGACTTGATAAACAAAAATATCATTTATCATCTTTATGCATAGTTACTCACTCCTTCTGAATTGTTATTAAAAGAAAAAATAAGTAAACTCTGACAGAAACATTAATCTCACCTAGGACGAGTGCAAAGCAGTGTCCACATGTGCCATGATGGAAGAGGCGACTGTCCGTGATGGTGGTGATGGCGGATGTCGCTTTGCTGATTGCTTGCTGTGTGCTAGGAACTGTGGTAGGAGCTTAATCTACTCTATTTTACTCAGTCCTCACAGTACCTAGACCATGCTGTCACCTCCATTTCACAGGAAAGGGGCTGCCTCTGAGGATGGAGCTGCAGCTATCCCGAGGTTGCACAGGCAGCAAGTTTTGTAGTTAGGATTCTGTGTATTTTGCATGTATGTACACTTGCCTGTATATATGCATATGGAAATCAGAGGCTAATTCTGAGCTTTTTCAGGGTCTTACTGTGTAGACCTGTTTGTCTTAGGACTTGCTTTACCAATCAGGCTGGCCTCAGACTCACAGAGATTTTTGCCTGATTCTGTCTGTCTCCCAAGTTCTGGGATTAAGGTGTGTACTGCCAACCAACTACCTTATATATTGAGGCTTGGTCTCTTGCTGAACCAGAAGCTTGCTGTTTTGGTTAGCCTGGCTAGCCAGCAAGATCCGTAGAATCTTCCTGTCTCTGCCTCCCAGTATCAGGGGCAGACTGACAGACTGACAGACAGACAGATACAATAAGAGGTGCCAGATGCCTGTACTTAGGTCCCCTCCTGCTTGTTGTATAGCAACACTTTATCCACTGAACTGTCACTCCAGCCCTCGTAGAGTAAAACTTGAGTGTAGGGAGGCAGTCCTGGAACCTTCCTTGTAGGAGAGCCTTGCTCCCACTGCAGACAGCAGTGATTCCAGACACTCGCTGCCATCAAATCTTTCCAAACTCAATTTGGGTTTCATACAAACGACTTCCAGTGTTCATTTTTCACTTAGTGTACTTAGTTACACTATATAATGACGAGTCCATCTAGCATTCCCAGGTTTGGCAGGAAACCTGAAGAACTCTTAGAAAGCATTTGCCTCAGCTGGTGGTCATGGAAATGCGAGGTATTCTAGAAATCTATCTGCTGGCTGAGAGTACCCAGCATCCCTCAGACCCACGGGAGTGGGTCACATTTAGGCAACCATAGCCTAGATCACCTGGAGGGCTGGATAAGGGAGACCAGTTAGGAAAGACTTACTGACTATACACACAGTGCAAACATAGTCTAGTCTCTGTTTTTCAGCTTGGTCCTGAAACGTAAATCACACAGTCATTGATCTACTGATGAGCTCTCTGGTGGCCACAGATCTGTCTTTGGGAATCTGTCTTTTCCTTAACTTTAGAAGCACTAAGTCACAGGCCTCATCCTGGGATGTGGGGTTTAAGAAGAAATGGACCACTCTTTCCTGGATACTGAATGCTTTACTGTTGCAGGAAGCCATGCCCCTGCCTCTCAAGAGAGGCCAGTCTGCAGGAAAAGATGGCACCCCTGACTTCCTGAGCTGAGCTTCCCTACGGTGAGCAAGAGGAATCTGAGCTGTCTGCTGTCTGCATTTGCCAGTGACAATTCAAGGTGGCTTTGTATCACTTGAGATGAACAATCTAGGGATAATTTAGACATGGTACCAGAGGGAGAGCAGAGAGCAACCCTGTATAAACACAGAAAAAGATGAGCCAAGGTGGAGATGGGAGGCCATGAAAAGTCCCCATCCAGGGTAGAGAAATGCCTAAACACTGTCTGCAGCTCGGCAGTGTCAGATCACTGTAGAGAAATACCTGGCATTCCAGAAGGGGCAAGAACCCCAGGGAGGCACATTTCTTGCCTTTCTTATCCTCCCCCTCAGCATCCTATCTGTCCACCAATCCCATTCCTTTATCCCAGGCTTCCACAACCCAGCCCCAGTCCTCATCCTCCCTCATGGTCTTACAGTTCAAAGTGCAGCAGGCTCAGAAGGATGACCACTAATGGAGGCACTGTTCACGCTCCAGATGGGGCAGCCTCAGGGAAATGGGGATATAGTGTGCAGGATGACTGTCAAAGCACAGCCCACAGGCTTACACACAGTTAGGCCACCTCCCTGTGAAGTGACCTGTGTGGCTCCCACAGATAATTGTGAACACTTCCTTTTGTGTTCCAAGGGGCATGAATGGGATTTTGGCATCTTCCAAAAAGGGACTCGTGGGCGACAGTGCCATCGTGCAAGCACAGGGACCTGAGCTTAAACCCCAGAGCCCATGGGAAAGTTTGCGTGGGATTGTGTACACTGGAGCAGAGTGGGTGTGGAGACAGGAGGGTCTCTAAGGTTTGCTGGTTGCCAACTTCTGTCTAGGTTCTGTGAGAGTCACAGAGATTAGAGTGGTAAAGGAGGGTACCCAATGTCTTCCTCTGTCCACACGCACACTGAACACACATACATGCACATGTATCCCTATCACCATGTGCAATGGGAAGCCACTAGTTTTTCTTTTTTCTTTTTTTTGGTTTTTCGAGACAGGGTTTCTCTGTGTAGCCCTGGCTGTCCTGGAACTCACTTTGCAGACCAGGCTAGCCTCGAACTCAGAAATCCGCCTGCCTCTGCCTCCCAAGTGCTGGGATTAAAGGCATGTGCCACCACTACCCAGCTCACTAACTTTTCTTTTTTTGCAATGTCTGAAGGAATTCTGTGGCTCACTACATCCTGTTTTTCTCCTTAATGAATGTCACCTGAAGAGGACATTCTCTTAGAAGCTATCAGTTTAGTGGAAAGCTCTGCTCTGCACAAGGCTGTAGCTGGTAAAAGTAGGTTTTAGTGCTCTGCACTTCCTGGCAGACATCAATGGACAGCCTTGATGTGCATCTTACAACACACGTGTCACCTGCAAGCTGGCAAATGAGAGAAACTGACTGAACTGCGTAGCTTCCCTGAGGTAGGCCAGAGATATCAGGGGACAAAGAACACAAGGTGGCATGATGATCTTCAAGTCACCACTGAGTTATGAAAAAGGATGCTCAGAGCTCCTACTGTTCCTCCAAATTTGATACCCCTTCTCACAACATCAGAAAAACCATCAACTCAGCAAGCACATAGCTCATCTGCTTAGGATATGGGTACTGTGTGGCCACTTACATATCATATGATGATTGTGGCTATAAATGAAGTATTTTGTCCTGAAGTGGCTCAGGGCTGGATGCTGTAAGATGGCAGTAAGCTAATTTCTGAATTAATTTCCCACATTAGAAGTATGGTGTAGGGAGTGAGATCCTCCACCCTCCCCAACCCCTGCACTGTTCCTAAGGCATGAGCCAGTTGAAGGCCTGCAAATCTTAACATTTACAAAGTGGTTAGCAGAGCACCTGGGATATAAGCATCAGACACTCCAACAGCCAGCCCCTGCTTATCTGGGGGAGAGGATGTGCTCTAAGTCTCCCATGGACTTCTGAAACCAGATAGTGCGGAACACTGTGAATGCTGGCTGCTTCTACCTGCCAACATACACGATAAGGCTCGCTTCCTAAGTCAGACACAGCAAGGGGGAGATAAGAGTAATTGAGAGCCAATCAGACAATCTTAACAAAGGAGTGAGACCAAACTGCCAGCCTCATCAACCTGGCAGGCTGGGGCCGTTTAAAAACACTAGCACCCTGACACTGACTGTAGCAGGCAACGTAGTAGGCAGCGTGACAACTGAGCTGAGTGCTAAGTGACTGAGGGGTGGGTAGCACATACACCATAAATGTGTAGGACAAAGGGGTCATTCATGGCTCATGGAGGGAGTGGGGCTAAGTACCTTCATCATGCTATTGGTTACACCACAGTGCTCATGACTCAGGAAGGTCTCATGGCTGGAGTTCTCCATGGGAGAACACCTTGGGAACACAGTAAATCATGGGTAGCCAAAGCCACTCAGTGTAAAGGGGTGAAGAAGAGGATCACTGAGCTCCCAGTGGCCTGGCTAAAATGCACCAAACGACTTATTTAACAGCCATCACCAGCCACAAGGAGTCTGGGTAGGGGAGCAGTCTCACTGTGACTGGATGGTTTGCTTACTGACGAGGATTGCCCTGATAAAAGGCTGTTAGTGGAGGTCAGGTGGGGTGACTGAATGTGCCCTGTGCCCCCAGAGCAATCACTCTGTGATCAGACAGATAACAGAGTGGCCTCCGGTTTTTGGCTGGGATTTGTCTGAAGGGGTTAGAGTTACAGTGCACACTGCACTTAGAAACCTTCTACAACTTAAATGTTTTCTACCTTTTATTTATGACACATACTGTAACCATCTACAAATTCAGGGCAAGTCTCAGGAAATGATCCCCAGAAATAGTACTTTTAGTATGCTAAACACCATAAGGATCTTTGGTGAAACCACACACACACACACACACACACACACACACACACACACACACACACACTCACATCATGCTCCACTTAGAAATTAAGGTTTAAATCTGAGACATGATAGGCTGGACACAGGGCAGAATCCAGGTTGCTCCTTCCTCATCCACCCCAGGTCTCACAGAAACTGTTTTGGTTTCATTCTGAGTTTATGGAGAAGAGTAGAGAACGGCCTAGGAAGTATATGAATGTGGAGCAGGCTGGCAGTAAAACCCAGACTCTTTTTGAAAGCCACGAAGCTACTTTAGCCCCATCAAGTACAAAATCAGGACACTAGTTTTGAGTAGCCAAATTAACTTAGAAACTCTTGAAGCATGTGTGTACATGTGCATATATGTGCATGTGTATATAAATGTCTGTGTGTGTATCTTCAAAATGAAGAGCTGTTTTAAAAATGGGGCTCCAGATGTTTAGAAATCCAAGTTCTCCAGGACATGTTTCTGCTACAGGTCCCTTTTATTGAGACATGCTGGGTTGGTTACTCAGAGTCACAGGTCTATTCCAAAGAATATCCATCCAGTCCACCCATTCAGCACCGGCAAGGTCTGGGACACGTGTCACCTAAGACTTAGTCTTATGACCTTCAAGGGACTGAAGGTCTAGGGGGCGCGTCAACACAAACGCTTGACTGCTGTACACACATTCACCATGGTGTTCTCACTGGCACAGTTAACTCATATGACCTCTTTCTTGGCTTTTTAGTGTCAAAAATCCACCCGAAAGCAAGCCACCACGAATCCAGGATTGATTAACTGGAATACTGCGATCTCCTGCCCTCTCTGTACTGGCAGTTACGTGGGGCCTTCTTTGTCTTGTGCAATTGGAACTTTAATTTTTGTTTGCTTTGAGATGGGGTCCACTCTATGGTCCAGGCTGGGCATGAACCTCTAGGCTTAAGTGATTCTCCTGCCTCAGCATCCTGAGTAGCTGGGACCAGAAGTATGTACTGCTGTGCCTGGATGAAGTTCTAATTGTTGTTCTCAAATGATTCTTCCCACCAAGAAGAGAAGAATGTAAATTCGTTGATATCACCGAGGGAAACCCGATTCCCTGAAGAACAGTTCTTCCTCTACACTCTCCTTTGAGCTGGCCATGGGCCTCTCTATCTGGGGTCTGTCACCACTCACAACTACCATCTGTTGCCGGAGAATCAAAAGCTGGAGTCACTCCTGACTTCAAAGCAGCTTCCTGCTATGTCCTGAGCTTCATTATCTGAGAGAGAGCCACTTACCATCAGTGCTGGCTAGGATGGCCCTTTCTGCTGGGAGATTTTGAAATGTAACACTTTGGCCTGGCATCTGAGCAGATCCCAAGACAGATGCCAACCTCTATTTTACTAGGCTGCCACCCTCTCTACACGCATGAAGCTAGCTCATTAGGGTCTCGTTGAGGGAGAAAGAGGCAGGCTGGCCCCACATCCTCTCAATGGTTTTATTGCATCTATAACTATTGTCTATAGAAGCACAGACCTGTGTTCTTCTTTGCCAGACCCATTTTCCTTCAGCATCTGTCCTTTGGTGACAGTACTGCATAGTATGTTCTGGAAGGAGACTGGAGGAAGCTGTCTGTCCCTTCCTTATGGTCTAACACGCACCTGCATCCCCCCCCCCTTGTTCACCATGCTAAAGGGCAGACCAGCAGGTGCTGGACACTAGTCACAGCATTTGTGCTAGCTTGTCCAAGTTCACGTAGTTGTGACATTCAGTTGAACCTCCAGGACATTTATCCAAGCAACCTCCTCTAACGCAGGCTACTGCCTCCTGCCCACTTCCCATAAGCCCTGGTTACATTGGTGAAACTTAGAAGCCTTCCAGATGGAAGGGCCAGTTGACCAGGGCCAGCTGCTGGGGAACTTCAGTGAAGGGGTGAAGGACATGTGGCCCCAACAAACAGTGGCAGACAGATGGTTTCTAGCAGAAGGTGTCCTAGAGCGGCAGCTACAGAGATGGTGACCTCAGTGCTCCCTTCCTTATGTGTAGCCATAAAATTCCTGTGAGGAAGATGCTACCCCTGTGGCGACACAAGGAAATTTGACCTTCATTATCAGAAACTGCCATCCATTCTGGCTAGATCTGCATAAGTCAGTGTCTGCAACATCACCTGGAGTAACGTGTAGATAATGCTTATCTCCGACTGGGGACTGCCTCTCACTTACTGCCCTAGCCTATTCCTCTACCACAAATTTACTGTTTCTTTTCAAAAGGTCTAAAAGCTTTCTCTCTCCATCCCCTCTCTCTTAAAGGTTATTTACTTATTTAATTTTGAGATAGGTTCTCACTATCTCCCTGGTTGGTCTAGAACTTGCTATGCAGACCAGGCTACTCTCAAACTCACAGAGATATACCCACCTCTGCCTCCTGAGTGTTGGAATCAAAGGTGTGCATCACCATACCCAGAAAGATTTGGTTTTTATTCATGTGTCTGTGAGTATATGCACAAGCAAACACGTGCATACAGGTACCTGTAGGGACCAGAAAAGTACTCAGATCCCCGGAACCAGAATTACCCATGGTTTGTAAGCAACCACGTGGATGCTGGGAACTGAAACTGAGTCCTCAGGAAAGCAACCAGTGCTCTTAACCGTCATTCCAGGTCCTATAAGCCTCTTTTCTTTCTTTAGACACACTGCTGTGTGGCCCAGGCCAGCCCTGAACTTGGACAGTCTGCCACATCATCACAGTTGTGGTCTACATTCAGCTTCAAGCATTTTCTTGGTTCTTTCTCTGTTGTGAGGGTTCCATGCCTATGGAAAACCCAGTAACCCATGCACACTTCTGCCCCATTGATCTGCCTCATGCAGGCCTGTTCCAGATCCAGCTCAGATTAGAATTAAGGAATAACCTAGGCAGACTTGGTCCTTGGACTGGGCTATATGTGTGCCTCTACTTCAGATTCCAGCTGCCCTCTCTTGAAACTCTCCTGTCACCAAAAGTGAGCTTGAACCTTGTGCATCCTGACATGTGGACACAGCAAGCTGATCCCAGGCCGCCCTGGGGAGGCATGCACACCACTGCCAACTCATACAATGCAAGTTGAAGAGTGTCTTTTCCCGAGTGTTCCTTCAGAGAGATGGTCTGTGGGCAAGATGACTCATGAGAGAGCTAAATGAATTTATCCCACAGAGAAGACAAGGGATCTGGAACATCACTGAAATGAGGAAAACTGGTCACAGCAGCTGCAGTCCTTTAAGGTCTTCTAAACAGATGCCCCCCCCCCCCCGCCTGCTTCTCTGACCGCCACAGCAAGCAAAGCAGTCTCTGTCTCTCATTACATGCTAACTAAGATTCTGCTATTGTTGGCAAAAAAGGATAGCAGAGGCTGGGACATATTCCCTTCATTGATTGCCTTTTAACTTTCTGAATTTTCTGGAGTTATCTTTCTCAAAGACAGCTCTAGGTTACTCAGAATGAATCTGAAACATCTTGGCTTCTTCCTAGGTGGAAAAAGTGTTAACAAAGCTGTGGACAGACTTTTCCATGCTTAAGAATACCCAGTGCTGACCACAGGGCAAGAAGGCTTATGGTCCTGCCTATCCTCTTTTTTATCTAGGAAACTCTTGGCCACTTTAGCTCGAAACTGACCACACCCTCTTTTCATAATCCAGGGAGGGAACCTTCTGGCTTCAGGGTAGCATCTCTAAGCATGCTTGGCAGAACTGTAGATACCCGTGTTTGCTAAAACAGGAGATTATTTGTCTCTTCCACCCTTTGGGGGTTTTAACATATAGTATGATCAGTAGTAACACAGCCTGGTCCCCAGTGGATTGTTCCTGGGCCCACTGTGGCCACAGGTGTACATTGCCTGCAAATAGAAGCTGGTCCTGGCTTGAGTTCACAGCAATGGTAAATGCTGGCCAACTGGACATCATTGTTGGTACCATGTTGATACTATTCTGTCATAAGGAATGCAAATGACACTTCGTCTCAACACCAAAACCTCTCTCCTCCCCAGAAAAAGATGCTGATCTACTTACATCTGTAAGCTTAAGTTAGGAGCCCTTAGATTCATGGTCTTACTGAGGCTTTGTGGATGGCTTATGTAAACCATGTTAACTAGTCCCCATCAGGATAGGGATAATGTGGGGGGGGGTGCACAGGGCTTAAGTCTCTGCAAGTTTAGGTCAGCACAGGGAATCTGCTTTACAGATTAACCCTGCTATGGCCAGGTGCTCAGTGAGCTTTCCGATGGGTTTCATTGTCTCATTTTTAACACATAGGTCATAAACCCACCCATGTGAGGCCGTTAGGGGCTTAGTGCCTCAGAGTCAGACAACCATCAGCACTATCTAATTCAGCATCACTTCCCTTAGCCCCCTAGGTAAGCCAGTACACACCACAGCCACTCTCCCCCAACCACTCCCCTCAGAGTCCCTGGGAAAGGCTCATCTCTTCTGTGTCTCTGGGACCTGTTGACTCTGCCTGCTCAGTTTCTAACAGCAGCACCTACCATTCTTTGCAGGAGTTACCATGCTTTCCAGGGGTGCTGGTTCTTAGGAGGTGCTCTGGTCATAGGAGGGACCCAACTCTGGGCCTGCCTGCAGTGCCCAAAACACTTGTGTGTGTGTAAATGCCAGGGCTTCTCTGTGGACACACGAACCCCAGGCCCCACTGGTATGAGTTGGCAGAGGCCCTTTTGTCCCAGTGGCATTGAGAAGCACAGGTCGAATGCTTCCTTAGGTGAACTCTGTCAGCTGCTATCAGTCAACAAGCGCCATTGGGCACAAGCTGATGGGGGCTCACCTCCCTTCTCAGCCATTACTGGGACTGACCTAGCCTCTCCAACACCCCCCACCCCCAACAGCTTGATAAGTTACCAGATGTTCTAGGTTATTTTAAATCTGAGTTCTGTCCTTTCTTACCTCGTCTCCAGCAACATGTCAAATGTTATCCTGGGTTACACTGATCAGATATCCAAGGAGGACATGCCAAAGTGTCTCTGTTACTGAAAACAAGGTCAGGCTTGGGCAATGGATTCAGTGAGAAGTGAGACACACAGGAGAGCATGAGCTGACTGTGAATTATCTACTGAGAGACACTGGAGATACCAACTGCAGAGACTTGGGAGTTTCCAACTTCAGTCAAAGTGACAAAGGGAAATTCAGTCTTAATTCAGAAAGCCAGGGCCTATGTAACTCCAGAGGATATGTCGAGCTCAGAAACAGGGAAAAGTGTGAAGTCCCAGGGTGGAGATGGCTCAGCAATTTAAGAGCGCTGGCTGAAATCGTGTGCGCCACTAGCTCACAGCTATCTCAAGGCAGCCTGTTAAGGCTCTTGACACAGCAAAATGGACATGGGGGTCTCAGAAGCTAAGGTGTCTTTCCTGAAGACCACTGTACAAGGTTCTGAGGGCAGGTAGTCTCTGAGGGCGGTGATGGAGGAAAGATGGGGGCTCTGTGCCCCCCACAAAGTAACATTTGGTTGTGAAGAAGTAATGTGCTGCACTGAGCCTGGCCAGCCATTCAGTGCTTCATTAGGGTCTAGTTTGTGATTAGTGGGAGAGCCATAACCAAAAGAATATGCAGGAAACACTAACCCAGGATCACTTCCTTCTAAGGTTTGTGAAAGTTGCCAGTGTTCTATTGAAACTGACTACATGGCATCCCTTCCCTTCCCTCTCAGCACCTCTCCTTCTCACTCCCTTCAAGCCTCCCTGACCCCCATATCTGGCCGCTCACCCCAGGTCTGTAATGGTGCTCTCACACAGAACATCTCAGAGCCTGTCCCTTATTTATCTCTAACACCACCTCCTTCCCATGGACAGTAGGCTGCTGCTTCTTGGTTGCAGGCCACAAGACAAACTCTCAAGCCTTTCCTGACTGTCCATGCTATGGCTGCCCTCCATCCCTGACCTTCGAAGAAGTCCCTTTTTGAACTGTTGAGGTTCCACGGGGTCTGGTTGCTACATGTTTATGTATATTATGCTGATATAAAAAACACAAGGAAGGGGAGAGAGGCAATTAGGCCTTGTCATATAGGCACAGGGGACATCTTGAAGTTCCATCATATTGAAACTGGCTCGGGTTTACAGATTGTTGCATGGCCTCAAGAAATCCCCGCACCTTCAGGCAGGGGAAGAGCGAGGTGTTTACTGAAATTGACATCTGGGGACAATTTGTCCAGCAGCAACAGCTTCTCCATCTGTCTCCTGCACCAAACGCTCCACCAAGGCCCATAATCCCACATCGTTCATGTGTGTGAGGTCCAGATTGTCACTCATGACATATTTCCACACTGGTCTGGAGGCAGAGACAGTGTTCTCGCTCATGGCCACCTGAGCAGAGATGAGACCACACGCTAACCTCTGACTCCCTTCTCTGAAGTCTACAGTGGAGAGATACAAGGGCAGGGTGTGACCCTTTGCTGTCCAAGAGTCCTGCCCCATTATGCTGGCAGGACCAGTACAAGGGTCCCAATCCACATCGACACTTCCAGGACTGTGGGGACAGGAAGGCACACTGTGCTGTAACTCCAGAGAAAGTCCTTGAGGGGCCTCACAGAAAACTCTTTGAGAGACTGGCTGAAGGAAGAGCTTGTTTTTGGTGTCTGTGGTTAGATGACAAGATGGGGGTAAATTCACAGAGAAAAGTCCAGTTTGGTGGCAGGTTGGGGACTTGAATTTCATGATCTGCACCAAACTTCCCAATTTCAATTGTTCCTAACAAAGTGGGGAGCAGGTGCAAATGTGGGAGTAAAATTAAGAGTATGTGAACTCATGATCGACTTCTGGGGTGGGTGCCAGCACTGACACCAGCCCCTCCCTGATTGGGAATTCCCCATTGCTCATTGCATTCATGCACTTACGAGAGCTTGATAGTTACAATCACTGCACTACCTTATACCTCAAACTGACCAATCAGAGTAGCCCTTCCTTGCCCATTCCAAGGTCCAGAGAAGTCATGTGATTCAATCCTTGTGGATGATAGCTTTTTAAAAAGAGCTATTGCAAAGATGCTATTGCAGAAAAATAGTACTTTAGAATTGTCTAAACCCAAGTTTCTTGCTACCTAGAAACAAGAAAACCCCACTGTCAGAGAGTAAAAATCAACAACAGTAGAGAACAGAAATAATCCATAAAGACAAAACAGCCTTGACACGAGATACCCCCAGTCTAAACTCCTCCAGCTTGATTCCATGTGAAATTACATACCTTTGGGAGTCGGAGTGTAACAAGAATAAATTTATTTGGTGAATGTTGAGGGTGATCATCACCCAAAAGAGACCAGATGGAAGAGGTGTCCTGACAGGAGTCTAGGAAGCCTCCACAGTCACACAGAAATCTCACTCAGCGTGGCATGGGCTCAGGACCTGGGAATATCCTCAGCCATCAGGGCCATATGGAATAACTCTCAATGGTTAACACAAGTGCTGCTGCCCTTATGCCCTGCCAGCATCTCCACGACTTTCTGTGAATTCCTCACCCCATGAGAAAAGGACATGATGGATCTCGGCTCCCGGGGTAGTGCCATTCTCTTGTCAAATACCTAAAGGCTTTGCCATAGTATCATGGCTTCCCAGCCATGCTCATGGCCATATTTGCAGCATGGGCAGGAAGTCCTCAGAATCGAGTGCCTCCACATCCATCTCCTCAGGGCTCTCCAGGACCTGGAGCATCTCTGTGGTGGCAGGGTCTGGCCCTGGGCCCTCATCATGTCCTGCACATTGGAGTCAAAGGCCTCCTTGAGATCTGTTCCTCAGGAAATCACTGGGCTCTGTGGGACTTTTTCCTGAAGTAATGCCTGGAGTAAGTTACTTTTGACACTAAATGTAGGTTGAGCTTTTGGCTTCTGTCACTCATAGCCCAGGTCTAGAAGGCTAAAGGAGCTTCTCATTGATGGCTGCTATGTCGACCACATGCACAAATGCAGAAAACTCCCTGATAAATACCAGCTATGACACAAGTGTTGGATATTGACCACAGGCGACTTGAGCCCTAGCAGAGGACTCTAGAGTAGCTGAGTGGATAGATTCTGGAGCACTCTATCACTCTACTGTGACTATGAAGCACCATATTGCTCTCCCATAGCTCTCATCGAATAACCTCCCCCAGCCCCACAAGGCCCCAGACAGGATGGCCATGTTCTTTACCAACCCACCCAGCACAGATGGTTCATGTAGACCATGGCATGTGCTGGGGACTGAGCAGCTCCCTGATTGACTTCAACCAAAGCAGATCTGGCCTTTAGGTTTTTCCAGCATCTTACAGTCCTAGCATACCCTGGCCCCAACCCTGAACTTTCTAGCCCAGGTGCACCCCCCCCCCCCCGCATTTGCTCGCTGTTGCTCCTCTTGCTCCTCCTCCTCCTCCCCTTCCTTCCTTCCTTTCCTTCCTTCTCTCTCTTTTTCTCTCATCTCCCCCCCCCATCCCAGCAATGAACTTTTCTCTCTCTCTTTCTCCCCTCTCCTCCCATGGTGACTTCCCTGGCTTCAGTCCTTGGAGTCAGTAAACTCACCCAAAAGCAGCTTTCTAATAAACCCGCCTTTAACATACTCTAATTTGGCTTAAATTGGCTCATTTCAACCAGCAGAGAAATAACCCATCACTGACCAACTAGTCTTACAGAATCTTATAAGAGGAAGTCAAAGTCATTCCTGAATGAATCAAGGGGAGAGCATAAGGCCATTTCATTCAGGGCTCATCCATGGCTTCCTGGCAGTGCCATGGATGGGTAGCTAGCCATCTATGAAGCAGTGCTTAGAATGCTGGCACCAGTGTTCTCTGTAGATGCAGTGAAGGGTCTCTCCCTTGTTCCTCTTTCGTCATGAGAGTACCAGAGAGTTCCACGGAGAAGTTAATCCTGATTCAGAGTGTGGATAAGGAGGACAATCAAAACTGTACAACCTGGGTGGTGAAGACTCGCTCTTTCATCATAGGAGACTGAGATGAACTCATCTTTGACCTTTCGGATGCAAATGGTGCAGTGTGCTCTGAGCATTACAAGTTTCCAGAAAAACTCCCTGACAATTTTGATGGGAACAAGGATAGAGAGGACTTGGGACTCTGACCAAGGCACACGGCTCATCTGGAATTAGGATATAGTCAGCAGGCCCCATCATATTTTTCAAGTGAATAACTAAGTCACGCTACTGTTCTTTCTTCTTAACACAGTAGAACATGCCAGAAACTTCGGAGCTGAAATAGTGGGACAAGCCATTGGAGAGAGGAATCCAAACAATCATAAATGTAAGTTGCTAGCCACACTGGCAATCAGGACAGTAGGAATCAAAATTCTAATGTGATAATGTTGCAAGTCTAACAGATTGTGGACAATTTTAAAATATGATGTGCCAAGAATTTGGCAAGGACATGGAATTACAGAAGCTTAAACTGGCCCAAATGCTGCTAGAAAGCAGGCTGTCATGATCTGATGAAGCTGAAGATACACATTTTCAATGACTCAAAAATTGTGATCCCAGGTAAACAACATATCATTGGCATTCTAAGTTACGTGAGTGATCAAAGAGAGAGAGACGCTGGAGGATGTGATAAGGCATTGCTAACAGCAAGGTGGGACAGCCTCAGAGGACTGAACCCAGAGCAGTCTTGAAGAAGCCCTTTTATTGATTGTTACACCAAAGGCCTTTTAGCAAATCCATTCCCACATACCAAAATGTCTTATCTAGAAGTTGTCTGCAGGAACTATTACCTAAGAAATTCTCAGTCATTGCAAGACATTCCTAGCTAACCAGGAATGTCTTGCAACTGAGGTCATGCAAAGGGTCTGAAGTTCCCATAGGAAGAGCAATCCCATAACTCCCAGATAAGAATACTGATTATTTATAAAAGATTACTTCAAGGCTAAGTGACCACCACTCCAGAGTAAATGCCAGGTAAAATGCCACTTCTAAAAATTCCACTGCAGTGTATGTCAAAGTGGGGATCTACCCCTAAAGGAGTAAAACCAGAGTTTGGGTAGCTAGAAAAACCAAATCAGAGGCACTTAGTTGGTAGCTCTACAAAAACTGACTCTATCCAGCATTATTATTAAGCCCACGACAGACACACGGACACAGTGACGTGCAGTGCAGGACCCTCTCCCTGCCCAGAAATGTGCTGGAGAGAGGGCTTGGCGACCAGAGCAAACTGCAGCCACAACACAGAGCAGATGTCCCACAATTCCACTCATGAAAGATCAGGACAGAAATGCATTGTTTGGGGATGTGTTCCCCGGGCTGATGATGAAAAAGCAGGGTGTGCAGAGCTGTCACCACAACTGCAGGCGGCGAGCAGCACATGGGTTGGGAAGGGCGAGTTTACATCACACTTCATTCAGGAAGCCATTGAGAACCCATTATGTTTTTTCTGCATGTATTGTGGATGACTTTAAAATATTGAGAGAGAGAGAGAGAGAGAGAGAGAGAGAGAGAGAAGCAGAAGGGGATTCCCTTGATCATTGTCATTTAAATGTCTTGAAAGCAATTTGGGCATCAAGTTCTCCCCCCTCAGAGGCATGTGGCCCTGTCAGAAGCCTGTGCACCTGGGACTAACGAGTCAGAACCCATTCCTCAAAGGAGATAAAGGCTCCAGTTAGCAGGCTTAGCAGGGGTCCCAGGCAGATCTCAAGGGGAAGTAAACAGGTTGAGACAAGATGGATGAATTGAACAAAGTCGGGGACCACACAGCAACAAAAGGATGGACCATGAGCCTCCATCTCTTCCGGTTCCACAGTCACAGCTCAATAAAGTGCAGATGGAAAGACTTACTTAAAACAGCATCTCTGCACTGAGCACAGACAGGGTTTTGCTTTGTTTGAGAAAGGGTTTCATATAACCCAGGCTGGCCCTGAACTCTTTATGTGGCTGAGGGTGGCCTTGAACTACAGATCCTTTGGTTTCTACCTCTCAAGGCCTGAGATTAAAGACATGCAGTGTCACTGTGCTTAGATATTGTTTTGATTTTTAAGACCGGACTTGAAATGGCAATTCTGCTTCCATCTCCAGGTGCTGAGTCTACAGCATGCTCCACCACACCTGGTCTGACCTTCTCCTTTTATTATTCCTGAAGAGATATGGTGTGATAACTAAACATCATTGGCACCATCTGAGGGCTCATGAGTGACAGACAGATGACTCCAGGCATCCATGCAAATGCTCTCCTGCTTTATAGAGGGGTTGGCATGTCTGCAGATCAATTGTGAGATCAATAGCCTTGATGCACAAGGGAACACTGGGGACTCAGCAGAGAAAAAGCCATCCCCCAAACAGGAGTATGCGCGTGCCACCGACAGCCTGTTTCACAGTGAGACCTTTTATTGTCACACAGTTCTTTCCTAGATTCAGACAATATGGCTAATCTGACACCTTAAAACTCATTTAATACAAATTACTTCCAGGGCACACACCTTTAATCTTAGCACTCAGGGGTTGGGGAAGGCAGAGTCAAGTGGATCTCTATGAGTTCAAGGCCAGCCTGGTCTATCTACAAAGCAAGTTTTAGGACACCAGGGCTACACAGAGAAACCCAGTCTCCAAAAATAAAAATAAAAACCAAACAACAACAACAACAACAACAACAACAACAACAATCCCCAATTACTTCTAGGATGGTGACTACTTGCTTAAAGTTCAAAGGTCTGTGGCATTACATATTAAGAATCACTTTTGGTTTAAGAAAAAACTGAGAAAAAGTTGTATTTAGACTACATTAACTAATTTTGTATCATCTTTTAAAGATTTCATTTTGAAGTTTAAAATTATTATATTACTCTCCCCCTTCTACTCAGTGTGTGTGTGTGTGTGTGTCTCCAGGCCCTGAAGTGCCACAGCACATGTGTGGGATCAGAGGACACTTTCAAGGTAGTTTCTTATTTCTACCTCATCCTCACTACTGACTGTGTACTCCAGGCTAGCTGGTCCACATGGGTCCTAGACAATCCAGGGTTTCCACCCTCCTCCTCTTGCTATAGGAATACTAACACAGATTTGAGCTCTGAGATCCAGGATGAGTTTCAGGGCTCAAACTCAGCATGGCTGGCTTGCACAACAGCCATCTCACTGGCTCCTCATCTTCTAAAGATTTTAAAAGTATGCCAGCATCTTTGTAGCTAGGTGTCAATCTCAGATCCCAGATGGACTCAGGTAACAGGAAGTGATGTAAATAGTGGCAGGCTCAGGAGGAAATCCTGCCTCTACCTCCAGCATGCAAATCCCAGGCCTTCTTGCAGACTGGCCTATCCTAGATCCTCAGGCCTATACTGCTAAGGCTGAAGTGGGCCCAGCTATCATGGACTGGTAGCTATTGCCATAGGTCACTGACTAAAGAAAGGGGAGACAATGGAGGGGGACAGAGGGAAGAGTGTGCCAACAAGTATCTGGGCACAGAAACACAAACTAGCTTGGTTCTGAGTTGATGCTTTCAGAAATCAATCCTTGCAGCTCAAGTTAGAAACAACACAAATATTTTAGGTATGTAATCCTTTATGAATATCAACTATTTTTGAAAACTCTTTTTACAAAGCCAAGTTTCTTTCCTTTTAATAAAATGCCAAGCAGAATTAGGTGGGGTCTCTTCCAAGGAGGCTCAAGGTAAGATAAACACAAATACTAAAACAAAACAAGGGGTTGCAAATGGGGCTCATGGCAGAGCTCATGCTCAGCGGGCGTGAGGCTGTGGGTTCTATGCCCAGCACACAGACTAACAACAGAAACCTATTGCCTAGTTCTAGCTTGGCAACATTTTTTAAAAACCATATAGCTTCGTAACTGCAAGTGGTAGCCAGCTCTTGATTTCCTTTCCAGTTTAGGGAAGATGGAAGCCCAGAAAGAAAACTCCTCAGACCTGTTCTTTCCCGGGTAGTAATTCCAGATGAGTCATGAGTTCACTGGTGAGGAAAACCTCTCAGGGACTCTTGGATTTTCTTAGAAGCCAGTGGAAGAGTAAGAAGGCACAGTGATGTGGCAGATGCCACCACACAAAGAGACAGGTTGTGATGGCTATTCCCAATTGTCAACTTGCTGGAATGAACTACAATCCAGAAATAGAGGGCACACTTGTGATCTAGATCTTGAGGTTGTTGGTCCAGATCTTGAAGCATAGTGGTCATGATGAGCTTAGGCCAGGCAAGGTGATACAGACCATTAATCCCAGGGTACAGAGGCAAGCAGATCTTTGAGTACAAGGCCAGCCCAGGACAGAGCAAGTTCCAAGTGAAGAGTAGCTGAAGTCCAGGCATGGTGGTGCACATCTTTAATCTGGGCCATACCTTCTGCTGGAGGCCTACGTAAGGACAACAGAAGAAGGAAGGTTTTCTTCTTCTTTGCCTGCTTGCACATCTGTTGGAACCTAATTCTACGGAAGATCAGCTGAAACACCTAGCCGTGTGGGACTGAGCGACTACTAAGTTCATAGACTTCCCATTTACACTAACCATTGTTGGGGTAGTTAGACTGCAGATTGTAAGTCGTTCCAATAATTTCCCTTAATATATAGAGACATCCTGTAAGTTCTGTGACTCTAGAGAACCCCGACTAATACACAAGCTACTAGAGAATGTGTCTGTGAGAGATGGGCAGAGTGCTCTGTGTGTGGAAACTTGTAGGCTCAGTATGAAAGCAAACTCCCTGGGAGTTAGTTGCATCTCGACACCCTATTCCTGTTCTCTCTGCTCCTGGTCAGTGACATGTACTGTAAACCTTACCATGTACATGGAGGCCTTACACAGTGAAGTTCAAAAGCATGCCATCAGTGTATTTGGTTATTCCTCAACTGCTTCATCTGTAAAATGGGTACTTCCTCCTCATAAGGTGACTGCAGGCATATCCAGAAGTGTGCTGGTGGCTACAGAGTCTCAGAGGCCCTACTGCCATAGGTACATATGGAACCCCTGCTCTGTTTTTTTTTTTTTTTTTTTTTTTGTTGGTTTTTTCAAGACAAGGAGTTCCCCCCACTCCCCACGAGAACCTGAGATACCACAGAAACAAAAGAAGCATGTGTCATCTCTGTCCCTACAGCCACAAGCCCTGTGTGGCTCATATTCTCCCTCCCCCAGCACCATGGAACTGTCCCACGGGGCTGGGCCTCTCTGCTTCCTCAGCAGCAGGAGCTGGGCAGAGCTGATGAACACTAGCTGAGATACTGGAGTAACAGGCACATACCTTCACTGCTGTCCCTTCTACCCCTGAGCCCTGTGGGCAACTACGAAACAGAAGATTCAGACCTGCAATCTCAGAACTACAAATCTATTTAATTTTGCAGTCTTGAAATATGGAATCCCCCCAAATTCAACACAAGGCAGCTGTTTTGCTTGCAAATGAGAAGGATCAGCTGTGAAAATATAGCCCCTAGAAAACCAAGGCCAACACAGGCTGCAAGGACACCTCTAGGGTCCCCACACCGCTGAGTCAGGAAGTCGGGGCAGCTGTGCCTAGCCTATGTGCTACCTAGTTCTAGGAATTCACTCAGTTTCCATCTTCTGGCTCACAGAATCCATTGTGAAAAGCCCCTCCAACTCCAAATGCAGCATCCAGTTAGTTTAATGTATTCATGATTTAAAGATATATACAACTGCCAATCAAAGTTGAGGATCCAGTCAGACAAACCCAGATACAATTCTTGTCTTACATGACCGACTCAGTTTAAAAAATATTTTTTAGGTTAATGTAATATCTTGAAGTCTTTATGGTTTTATGTCTTTTGGTTTTGAATTTCATGGTTGAGAGAGGACTCAAGTCTCAAGATTTAAAAAGGATTGTATTCCCATGGTTTAAGGAGGACTAGCGCCTCTCTTCTATTGCTCAGCTGTCTTGTCTGTGTGTCGCATGTGACTCCCCTGTTCTCTCTGCCATGGCCTCTAAGTAGGTTGCGCCACCCAGCCTCCTCTCTGGAAGGCAGGATTCCACGTAGACTTTGCCGGCTACTCTTCGGCAGGGCCATCCCTAATGCCCACATATATAAACATCTCAAATTTCTGCAGATAACTCTGACAGCAAATAAAAGGGACACACTTTACACAGTGAGTTCTCAATGGGATGCTGCCAAGCTGGATTTCAAAAGACAGGCTCCAGTTTCCAAGCTAAGCAGCGAATGGCTCTGTGCCTGCAGTTTCTGCCTCCCCTCCCCTCACTCAGGAGAGAGGGCCAAGGCTGACCTGGAGGGACTGCTTCATAAGGAAAATTCAGTGCAGGGCACCATCCCAGGCCAGCCCAGGGGAGACGTACTATCAGAGGACTTTGGGAAGACAGAGCTAGGTGCTTGAACAAGCCCATGAGTTCCCATAGTGAACTCTCTCCACTGCAAACAGGTCTGAGTGGTGACACAGGGGTTTCCCACAGCCTCCCCTGGCCTCCAAAGGCATATTTGTCATCAGAGGCTCTTGATGAAGCTGTACATAAATATCTGACTGTTGTTAAATACAAAACAAAACAAAAAATTATTCCACAGAAACCAAATCAAAACCAGCTGTGAGGGCAAAGGGCCAGAAACTTGGGGTAAGTGCAAAGGCCGGGCAGAAACACTTGTTAACAGCGTGGCTGACGGAGCAGAACAGGAAGTCTTTTTGTCCATGAAGTCACACCATACGGCTGTCATGTTTCTCCTGTGACTTTTGCTATGAGGACAACAGACATTCCACCTTCTAGAATTGTGTATCCCAATGAGTTAAGAGTTTGAATCTCAGCTCTGGATGGATCTGTCAGTGCAGCCTTCTCTCTGGCTGCCAGCCTGCAAGGGGCTGTACAGCCTGTGTTAACAGTTGGTACTCAACGTTCCTCCCCTGTTGTCACTAATTAACAGCATGAATCTGCAAGGAGGATGCTTGCTAGCCGGGCCTGGTGGCGCAGGCCTTTAATCCCAGCACTCGGGAGGCAGAGGCAGGCGGATTTCTGAGTTCGAGGCCAGCCTGGTCTACCAAGT
>NC_034591.1:130497097-130506591 GCF_900095145.1 Mus pahari | reverse complement strand
CAGCCTGGTCTACCAAGTGAGTTCCAGGACAGCCAGAGCTATACAGAGAAACCCTGTCTCGAAAAAACCAAAAAAAAAAAAAAAAAAAAAAAAAGGAGGATGCGTAAACACCGTGAACACAATGCTAAGGATGGACAGCGCTGACATCGCCCAGGGTGCAACTGTCCTGTGTTGTCAAGAGGCCAGAGTGGGGGGCAGAGAGCCTGGAGTTAATCCTGGTAGCAGGAGAATGCTGACTTCTGGGATCTGGGAATTTCAATTTCTCAAGGATGGACCAAGATGGGTTGTTTCGTCAGCTCCCTCAGGAGTCATCCTTTTTACTTTAGTTAGACGGAGTAGAAAAATATATCAGAGCACGATGCTAAAACCACAGTTGGAATAAAATAAAAACACAGAAACTGATATTTTGTCCCAGGATGAGAAAACCCCCAGAGGCTAACTTGAGCCAGTTTCATAAAACGAGGCTGATGCATCTGCATGTTTGAGCCAAACTGAGACCTCCCTAGGAAATCTAGCAATCACAGCAACCCTCCAGGAACTCCTTAGCAGATCTGAGACTGAAATGTGGTAAGGTCCATCAACTTGCAACTCCCATTTCCTTAGTTTGCAAAGAGGCTGGAGGAAGGACCAGAAAGTCAAGGCCAGTCTCCATGGGCCAGCTCTACTCTCAGGAAGCTGGACCTCGAAGGTGAAGCACTAAAACATCCTCCAAACATGACCATGCTTCAAGAATGTAGGAAGCTAAGTGGGGCCTTTCCTCTGTGTGGACTTCTAACATCCCATGGGCAAAATAAAAGCACCATTTGACACCTAGATGGGATTCAAAGAAGGTGGGTGTCTGTGCAAGGCCCCAAGATGAAACACAGGCCAAGGCAAATGGCCTTTCCTAAGTTCTTTTCAGTGTTAAATAAAATTAACCCTCCATGCATAGTCCACATAAAAACACTTGGATTGTCACTTGGGTGGCAGAGGCAGGCAGATCCCTGTGGTGTTAGATATATACAGACCAAGCCTTGGCTCCAGGTAGTTCTAAGCCATCCAGGGCTAAACAGTGAGACCCTGTATATAAAAACAAAACAACAAAACAAAAACTGTGCCCCAGCTCTGCAGCCTCCACTCACTGTGACAAACAGGGTAACTGTCTGTTCTCTGCCATGCTAGTTCACTGGTCCTGTTACTTTATTTTCAAGCTTCATTTCCAGTGACTGATCAGTCCCTGTCCCTCACTGTTACCACAAAAACATTACTACTAAAATCAAGGCATCTTTCCAGGGCTGGCCCCAGGCTCCATCTGTACCATGCTCCTTAAGTACACCTTCCAAGTTGCCTTCTGGTCTTTGCAGCAGGAACGGGCGACAGTGACCATGAATGGACTCACTGCAGTCCATCAGGATATGGGGCAGTGGAAAGAGGGTGGTGGGTGACAAAGCTAGGGTTGCCACGTTTGATCTCACTGAACACAGAATGGCCCTGCTTGGCTGTATCTTTGTCACCGTGGCTTTCTGCGGGAACAGGGGACATGTGGTCTCCAGCAGGCTCAGCTGGGTACCCTTCATTCTCCAGTGAGCAGTACTGGAAGGAGACACAGGTGCTGAAAGAATTTGGAGCGTTCCAGAGATTAGTGCTAGAAGGGCAGGGAAAGGGGGGCAATGGTAAGAGCACTCGGGGAAAGCTACAAACAACAGAATTGTACAGGAGAGCTGGGACGAGCCCTATGGCTGTCATGTGCTTTGTGACTTGGGAAGGCTCAGGGCATTGGTGTTCTCCTCCCCAGCTTTCCAGGGACCAAATCCAGCTTTTGCTTATAAAGACAGTTTCTCATCCTTTAAAACTAAGAGGCTGGAACTGGAGAGATGGCTCAGCAGTAAAGAGCACTGATTGCTCTTCCAGAGGTCCTGAGTTCAATTCCCAGCAACCACATGGTAACTCATAACCATCTGTAATGGGATCCGATGCCTTCTTCTGGTGTGTCTGAAGACAGTGACAGTGTAATCACACACATATAAAATAAATAAATCTTTTTTTTAAGATTTATTTATTTATTATATGTAAGTACACTGTGGCTGTCTTCAGACACTCCAGAAGAGGGAGTCAGATCTCAGTACAGATGGTTGTGAGCCACCATGTGGTTGCTGGGATTTGAACTCAGGACCTCCAGAAGAACAGTCAGTGCTCTTAACCACTGAGCCATCTCATCAGCCCCAAATAAATAAATCTTAAAAACCAAAACCAAAACCAAAACCAACAAGACAAAACAAAGCCCTAAAGGGCTAACGGGAATGGTGGTTGTCTTCCTAAAAGGCTTTTTTTCATCCTGACTCTTGAGTCCTGGAACTTACTGCATACATATGACTAAGCATTTTTGATGGTTCCTCAGCTCCTTGTCAATGCCTTTGCTTCTCACAGTGGACATGGGCCCATGAGTATCACCATCTCTTTGATCCCTACCCTAATAACCAACATGGTACTAGCAGCAGACTTTCAGACATGTTTAGTTATTTCTTTTTTTTTTTTTAAAGATTTATTCATTATTATATCTAAGTACACTGTAGCTATCTTCAGACATACCAGAAGGGGGCGTTAGATCTCACCACAGATGATTGTGAGCCACCATGTGGTTTCTGGGATTTGAACTCAGGACCTTTGGAAGAGCAGCCAGTGCTCTCACCCTGCTGAGCCATCTCACCAGCCCTGTTTAGTCATTTCTAAATTGCACACATAATCATGCATGCATACACACAGTTCTGAGTTTCAGCACCACAAAAAAATAAATCTTTCTATAGACAACATATACGATGAAATAATACATATTACTTTGATGAATCTTTGCAAAGACCAAGTCCATGAAAACAGCTCATCCAAAAGGGAAGTGAGGTTGTGCTTAAAAAATACAGATGTGGGGCTGGTGAGATGGCTCAGCGGGTAAGAGCACTGACTGCTCTTCCGAAGGTCCTGAGTTCAAATCCCAGCAACCACATGGTGGCTCACAACCACCCATAATGAGTTCTGATACCCTCTTCTGGTGTGTCTGAAGTCAGCTACAGTGTATAACAATAAATAAATCTTTAAAAAAAAAATACAGATGTTCAGATTTTCATACTGAGCACCAAAAATAAGTATAAAAATCAAAATACTATATTTATATAAATAGATTTTTTGGCTTTGTTTTGTATTTGGGATAAGGTTTCAGGTAGTGCAGGTTGGCCTTGAACTCGCTATAAGCTGAGAGTGACCTTGAACTCCCGATCTTCTTACTCTGAGGAACCGAGGCTTGGGCTTCCACATGCTAGGAAAGTGCTCTATTCATAAGCTGTATCCCCAGAAATTCTCAGACATACACATTTATTCTCTCACACACAAGCTCTGCTCACCGTCCTGAGTCCACACCTGTGGGACAATGATTTTTGCTATATCAGGTCCCCTGATGAGGACACTATTTTTGCTTTTCTTTTAAAGCTTCTATTTAGAGCTTTGGCAAATCAAGAGTTACAGATCCAAACTCCCAGGAAGGCTGTCAACTGCAAAACATGAAATAAACCCAGAACATGGCTGAAGGATGAAGAAATAGCAGCTGTGTCTGTCTCCAGGAGAGGAAATGGGAGCCACGTGACAGGTATGACTGTTTCTATAGACTTTCCTGATGTGGTGCTGGCACTGGACCCAGGGCCTTTCATGCTGGAAGTACTCTACTGCCGAGCTGCATCCCCAGCGAGTTACATGTGTTATGCAGTCAAAGCCTGTGTCCAATGCATCATTTGTGTGGCTCCCTCTAGTCAAGAAGCACGTACCTGTAGTTGCCAGATTCGATTTTTCAAAGAAATTGAAAATGAGGAAATTCAGACTTTAATGTAAAAATCATAATTTAAAAATTCTGGCTTTCTTTGAAATTTAACACAGGACAAGCCTCAAAACACCACAGCTGTAAGCCACATCTGGGTCATAGGCTAGCTGACAAATTATCTTTCACTTCCAATGTTATGGGGCATTTAAGACCCCAGAGCTAACTTAGTGAAGAGCCTAAAATAACAAGCAAGCAAACTAACAAGAAACCCACTCAGGCTCTCAGATGAGGCTCTGCTCTCCCGCCCACAGCCTAATGGTACCAAGGCTCGCTGGAACCTCTTTTTCTCTGGGTCTTTGAGTAGGGCATGGCCAAGTGGGCTACTAAAACACAGAGTAACTAGATGTGATCAAAGGTTGAGCTACTACCCTGACATCTTGTTTGTGTCTTTAGGGTGAGATCAGAGGAACTCTCTACTCTTTGTGGTGACTTGGAAAATCCCTTTCCCCATCTTGTCAGTGATGTCACAGCTGCACAGACCTGCAGGTTCCTCCTCATGCACTTTCAGGCAATGGCAGCTGCCATCAGCATACCCTGAAACTTGCCTGGGGCCCCAGTCTCAGGCCTAGGGCACAGCTTTGTCTCTCAGAGTTCTCCAGAGATGGTATTTCCTTCCTAACCCTGAAGATGAGGGACTCTCTCTCCAGGGGTTTTAAGTACCAGACATCAGTGAAAGATCACATCTGTTTAATGACCCTGCATCGGAGCAAGTAGAGATAAATCACTGTCAGTTCTAAGCAAGTGCTAGAGGACAGCCTTGTTTCCTGGGTGTGCCTAAAAATCACCCCCACCTGCTCACAAGTCCAAGCAGCCGTGCTCTAGTTTCCCAAAGGTTTCTTCACTCAAAGCTCATCACATCCCTCCAAACAGCAGTCCTTCTTCCACTGGCTGGCCAGGACTGGTCCAGCTCAGCCACTCCCTGACTACTTGGGGCCTCCTATGTAGTGTAGAGACATAATTCCTGGGCTGATTATAAATGATCAAATCTCTGTAGCCATGTCTGAGATTGAACCAGGTGTTCAGAATAGGGGTGGCAGGGGCTTCCCTGCACGGCCATGGCAGTGCCTTGAGGGTTCAGTTCACCTCGTGACCCCTTCAGGGGAAAGCAAGTTCACTGTGGGAATCTGGTTTCACTCTCAGTCTGTGGCTGCCCCTCATTCAGGGTGGGGACCTGTACAGCTCCCAAGCCAGGCAGGGACATTTCACAGCAGACCAATGTTGGCACCTAAGATTGACTACACTGTCAACAAGTCATCCATGCTTTCTCTGATGTCACAGCCCAGAGTTCAGGATCCTCCCTGACTTGTGTCTGACAGAGCCCTTATAAGGAGACTGTTTACCAACAGCTGTACTCAAGCACACCCCCACACCCCCCAGAAACACAAGGAATGCTAGGAAATCAGCAGCCGGACTTGCTCTGCCCTGTTGATGCTTTGGACAGACACTTTAGCACACCAGGGTGCTCCTTGCTCTCAGGGGAAAAAAAGAGTCGAAGTCAATCTCTCTATTTTCTTTCACAAAGGCGAGAGTCAGGCAGGTTTTAAGCCTCAATCCTCAGGACAGAAGCAAAGTGTTCTTACCTCAGCAGCTTGGGTCTCTTGATGGAGCAGTGTAAGACCGGTCAAATCTTCTAAGAAGGAATGTGAGGAGTTAAATACCTTCGCTAGGAAGGTGAATCCTTCTCGCTCGTATTGATCAAGAACCTGCAAAACATTGGGACTTTTAGAAAGGGGAATGTACTACGGTGGTAGATTCTGATTTTTAACACTTGCTAAACATAGGGTGATGGCACAGCAGGCAAAGGTGCCAACCACCAAACCTGGTGACCTGGGTCAGCTTCTAGTACTCCCCCTCAGGTGGCTCAAAACTGGCTGTAACTCTAGCTTCAGGCAACCTGATGCCTCTGTACTCACATAAAGATATAACAGATGGCCACACACATATAAACACACGTTCTCATTCTCGCTCTCTTAAAAACATCTGTAGGAAAGAATATAGGAGGAGTGAGTATTTACTCTTCACATCTGCTTGGGAGAGTCATGATATCTGTGTAGATGCCAACTTCCCCGATAAAGTAAGTTTCATGCAAGTTCAGTGAATGTTCTACAAGACTCAAGCTACTGGGCCCAAGACTCACTTGTTACAAAATAAATAACAGATGAGGGAAGATCCAAGGAAAAATGGAAAGTAGTCAAGGGAGTGGGCAGGACAATGTTAGAAATCTGACATCTCAGCTAGCAAGAAAGCATGGTTAAAAGTAACTGTTAGAAATGGAACTGCAAATGTCAATAGGAATGCCACACAAGGGCAATCAACACAAGAATATGCTCAACATCCTGTGATCAAAGACCCACCAAAGGGGTTACAAAGTCAGGATATGGGACACTTGGGACTCCCATACAGTATCAGAGGAGACCATGTAGAAGCCAACGACTTATGTGCCCTCTGACTCAGAGACCCTTAGATATATAAATAAAGGTGTGCACAGGAGCATCGGCAGGCAGAAGCAAGTGTTCTGGCAACACTCTTCAAGATAACCAAGCTAGAGTCACTTCAGTGACTATTCAGAATGGATGATGAAATGAATGGAATATTATATGGCAATAGGAATTAAAAATATACATGTCAAACATTACAGAAGGAGGACCCTTACTCAGGTCACAATTACCTTTATACAAAGTTAAAAATAAAAACAGGTGAAATTAATCTAGGGTTTTATAATTCAAGATTGAGGTGGCCTATGGAGAGACTGTACCTGGAAGAGGGATGCTCGGAGTGGCCCACATGCTAACAATGTCTGGGATCTGGGTACATGACTACCTGTTGTTAGAGTCCATCCGAGCAGTTAACGTGGACAGGATTCCCATAAGCATGCCATCCTTCACATAAAAGGCCAGAGATGGCAGGCCAGTCGCCTTGACAGAGAAGAAAAGCTCTCAGAGCAAAACACATGACTATCATACCCAGTGATCACAGTAGCTGTCAACTGAAGCGCAGGCAGTGAGATGCAGGGTCTAGAAAGTTCTAGAACCCAGAAGAAACAGTAGTGTGAAAAAGACAGCAGATTAAGGGCTCGTCCAGGAAGTCAGTGGACACGTGAACAGACACCCGAGAAGCAGTAACTCAAGAAGTAGAATTAAAAAATTCTCCTTTTGGAAAAGCATAAATACTACAATTCAGCAATTTCACTTGTGAAAGTTTCCAGGCAGCTGTCTGTAGCATGAACACAGATGTAAGATTGCTCACTGAACCCTGCAGCAAAGAACCTTGAAAACAGATATGTGACAGATATTATGCCGCACTTACAATCAGTGGCATATCCTGTAACTCATTATAAAACATACATGGCTCTGAACAACTGGTACAAATTGATTTCCAAGATATAGCAATATATTAAACAAAGCCAATATCCAGACTGTGTATGTAGTGTGTTTAAAGGACGGAGGAAGGATAAAAAAGGGGGAAACCTGGCTCCTTCAATGGTCTCAGTGTTCTGCATCTGAAAAAAATCTCAAAATAGGCTGAATGTTGGTATGGTGCCACCGGCAGAACTGTCCACATGGTCAGATTCAGGCATACTACAGATACTGCATAAAGCTGCCCTCAGACCATGAGTATAACCTGCTTAAGAAGTCCAGGTGGGCTTAGTGCTCAGGCCCAGCTCCCCTGCCCCAGGTAGTATGGAAGTTAAGAAGCATGGGAAAGTCAGGGGCTGGGGCTGGAGGAGGGGAAGGCAGGGGAGGCAGCTCAGCAGTGCTGGGTCACTGAGCTAAGTGCTTACTTAGGACAGGTTGGCTTGGGGAAAAGGTGAATGAGGCCACATCTGTGTGTTCCCTAGCTGGATAAAAATAGGAGATACTTAGCCGGACGGTGGTGGTACATGCCTTTAATCCCAGCACTTGGGAGGCAGAGACAGGCAGATTTCTGAGTTAGAGGCCAGCTGATCTGCAAAGTGAGTTCCAGGACAGCCAGGGTTATACAGAGAAACCCTGTCTCAAAAAAACCTAAAAAAAAAAAAAAAAAAAAAAAAAAAAAAAAAAAAAAAAAAAAAAAAAAAAAAAAAAAAAGAGGAGATACTTAAGAGCCGATAGTGGGCTGGCAAGATGGCTCAGTGGTTAAGAGCACTGACTGTTCTTCTGAAGGTCCTGAGTTCAAATCCCAGCAACCACATGGTGGCTCACAACCACCCATAATGAGATCTGATGCCCTCTTCTGGCACCCTCTTCTGGTGTGTCAGAAGACAGCTACAGTGTACTTAGATATAATAATAAATAAATCTTTGGGCTGGAGCAAGCAGGGACTGAGAGAGCAGAGTTGAGCTCGAGTGGGACCGACTAGAATGAGCAGAGGTCCTAGAAACTCAGTTCCCAACAACTACATGAAGGCTTACAACCATCTGTACAGCTAAGGGTACTCAAATACATAAAATATATATAAAAAAAAATCTTATCTTAAAAAAAAAAAAAAAAAGAGCTGACATCATCAAGAAGGGGCTGAGAAAGGTGGGCGTGGTGGTGCACACCTTTAATCCCAGAGGCAGAGGGTAGGGTATCTCCATATACCCAAGGCCAGCCTGCTGTACACTGCCAGTTCCAGGCTAACCAGGGCTACACAGTAAGTTCTGTCTCAAACTAAACCAAACTAAACCAAACCAAACCAAATCAAACCAGGGGGCCCAGAAGAGCCCAAGCAGGGAGAAAAGGATCCACAGGCTACAGGTCACCTTGGGAGACCTGGAGAGCTAAACAGCCTGACTCAGCCACAGTCATCAGCTTGACAGCCCAATGCATGGGTTTCCGAAATCACTTAAGAGCTGGGCTATGGTGGCTTATGTCTTTAATCCTAGCCACTCTAATCTCTGAGCTTGACGCTAGCCCTGGTCTACAGTATGAGCAAGGGCTGTCAAATAAATAAATAAATAAATATCAACAAAAGTAGAAAGCATTTAATAAATATGGATTCCCTCACCCTCAATAATGAGATTCCTCACAAATCAGACTGGTGTCTCAGAAGAATAAGTATTCAAATTAAACAGAGGGCTTCCAAGTGTGATCTATTTGGTGATGACTTAGTGCGAGTGGGTCTCTTGTTGGATCTTGGTTGAACTCTTTAAGCCCTTGTTTCTAAAGATCACTGTGTAACCCTTCAAATCTGTGAGCAGAAGGACAAACGAAGGACAGGCAGCCTGTATCCAGGGTGGACAGTTTAATTCTGAGGCTTTAACAGTGCTGGCTAGAAAATATGTGGAAAAACTTAATCCTCTTGGGGTGTGTGGAATCACGCACGGACCTCCAGTGCTGTGAGTTAAACTGTTGAACCCAAGCAGCTCGTGAAAGGTATTAGGCCTTTCTCCTCCTAGAAGGGGCTTAGTCTTCTCAGAGGATGGAATGTAGTTATAAAAGCAAACAAACAAGAAGAGGAAGGGAGGAAGATAAAGTGCACCTAACGGTAACCTCCAACCTACAGGAGGCACAGCACCACCCTAGAGCTAACAAGGGAGCTGAGCAGCAAAGCCCTAAGACTACAAGTTTCCCACAGGTTGGGAAGATTCCCCTAAATGAAGCAGCGGTGCATGTCATCTGCTTCTGCTCACTCCACCCACTTCTGCTCGCTCTGCCCACTTCTGCTCACTCCGCCCACTTCTGCTCACTCC
>NC_034591.1:130488602-130496997 GCF_900095145.1 Mus pahari | reverse complement strand
GCCCACTTCTGCTCACTCCGCCCACTTCTGCTCACTCCGCCCACTTCTGCTTGCTCTGCCCACTTCTGCTCACTCCGCCCACTTCTGCTCACTCCGCCCACTTCTGCTCACTCCACCCACTTCTGCTCACACCCTTGTCCACCCTAGCCCAATCTGCCATAAAGGTGCTCACTTAAAGGTCAGAAGACAACCTGTGGGAGTCAGTTTTCTTCTTCCATCACTTGGGTCCTGGAAATTGAACTCAGGTTGCCAGGCTTGGTGGCCAGGCCCTTTACTCCTGAACCAACTCGCTGGCTCCGTGTTCACTCTTGTCTAATGACCTGTTCTTTCCTGACCTGAGCCTTTGCTTAACCATCTTGCACAGTAGGTTTTTGTTATTTATGACATATATGGAAACACATCTCTGGACTCAGATGGTAGAATGTCTTTGTGGAGACAATACCAGGACTACCTGAGACTGCTAACTCTTGCTCTCTGCTCCATCAAATCCACAGTCTACAGCTAAGCACCGAAGCTCACCAAAGCCTTCCAGTTCAGGGCTACTCTGGAGAAGGCTTTCATAGGGACTCTGATCTCCTAATGATAAGAAGTAATGTTTTTCTTTTAAAAAAATTTTTATTACATTTATTTAGAGTCATGTGTGGGTATGTTTGCCAAAACACAGAGAAAAGCCTGTGGAAGTCAGTTTCTTCTTTCCACCATGTGGGCTGGGGCCCAGGAACCTAACTCAGGTCATCAGGCTTGACAGCAAGCACCATTCCCCAACTGAGCTGGCTCAATGAATAGCTTTCATCTATGAAAAGCAAATGGATTATTTTTCCTTCTTTCCTTCCTCCCTTCCTTTCCTCTCTTTCCTTCTTTCCTTCTTCCTTCCTCCTTTCCTTCTCCCCTTCCTTTCTTCCCTTCCTTCCTCTTTTCCCTTCCTTCCTCTCTTTCCTTCCTCCTTTTCTTCCCTTCTTCCCTTCCTTCTATGTATGTGAGTTTGCATGAATGTATTTATATGCACCACATGAGACAGGTGTCCACAGAGGCCAGAGGGAATTGGATCCCCTGAAACTGTTGTTACAGGGAGCTGTGAGTGGCTTAATGTGGTTTATGGGAATCAGTCCAGGGTCCTCAGCAAAAACACTACACACTCTTAATCACTGAGCTGTCTCTCTAGTCCCTTGTCTATTATTCTTCAACAAGGGCCGCACAAAACATACACCCAGTCTAACCAGCAGCTCATATAATTTTAATGGGGATGTAAACACAGTTTCTGGAAATCTCTTGTTAAAAGTCATTTTTGTCTCGGCATTGTACCTCCCTGCACATGATGGTTCTCAACTACACAGGGCACCCACCTCTACAACATTTACTTAGTTGAGGTCACAAAGCAAATGTCTGTTTCCTATATTGAAGTCTCAGGCAGACTAAAGAGAATTTTGAAGAAAACAACCAGTCAGAGGGAACCTGCACCAGGCAGGAATACCTGTGCTGTAACAGACAGAGGGAGCCCTGGAAGTCTCAGGGGGAAGGCAGAGGGAAGCCTTCCAAGAGGAAGAAGCCCCCAGGCTTTTGTAAGTTCTATAGCCTAGAGCTCAACCAGTTCTCAGAGTGAACATCAGAGAAAACCCACTCTGCTTCCAGCAGGTGAGTTACAGCAGCTACACTTTTAACACAGGCAGGGCAGAGAGTAGACCCTAACAGAGCCTGCCAAGAGAAATACCCACCCGCCCTGCCCAGGAGAAAGAGACACAGTCATTACGTTCGCAGTCCCAAGGCTCAGGGACTACCCTGCCTGCCTCTGTTTCGGTAAGGCCCACTTACATTTTTCTTTATGGGGCATCCTTTCTAGCTATGAAAATACAAGGAAAGGTAACTAAAGGCAAAAACAGTTTGAACAGACAGAGTAACCACCCCCAGTAAGCACGCTGGGATTAGCAGACCGGAAGCTGAAGCAGCTTGAGTCAACAGGATGAGAACAGGTGGAAAACAATATGGAGTGGGACGGGCACCTAGCAAGACACAACAAAGGCTTTCAAATTTTTATTTTAAATTACATGTATGTGCCTCTATAGATATGTGCACATGATCACAAGTGCCTATGGAGGTCAGAGAGGGCACCAGACCCCTTCTACTCCCAGCTGGACTGAGAGGTGTTATGAGCCTCTGCCTTGGTGCCAGGGACTGAACTCAGCCATGCTCTTGACTGCTGAACCATCTCTAGCCCCATATCTGGCATTGTGGATTACAGGGACTGAGTCCAGGTTGTCCAGCTTGCCTGCCTAATGCTTTTACCCACTGAGCCACCTCTCTGCCCTATTTTTCTGAGTCTTTATCTGTTCAGAATAACAATGTATATGATCATGGCTACTTATGCATGTGTCACTCACACATATGTACACGTGCTTACACATGTGAAACTGAAATGAGTGGCAGCAGTGACACAAGGCCAGGAAGGCGGGATTAGGACACTGGGTTAGCATAAGGTGTCTGTCCCCTGTGACTGGCACAGCACCGCAGGACAGCTGCGCTGCAGCAGCTGTAAGGTATATTAAGCTCTAGGATAGTATAGTGGTTTGAATGAGAATGACCCCCATAGGCTCAAGTGTTGGAACGTTTCATCCCCGGTTACAGGAGCTACTTGAGCAGAATTGGGAGGTGTTGCCTTGCTGGAGTACGCATGGCCTTGGTGGAGGAAGTGTGTCACTGGAGGTGAGCTTTGAGATTTCAAAAGCTCATGCCAGGTCCAGTTTTGTGATCTCACTGTCTGAAACTTGCTGATTAGATGTGAGCTCTCAGCTACTTCTCCAGCACTGTGCCTTCGACCTGGCTGTTGCCACAGTCCCTGCCATGATCATCATGGACCAACCTTCTGAGACTGTAAGCAAGCCCCCAATTTAGTGCTTTTGGCTATGAGCTGTCTTTGTCATAGTGTCTCCTCACAGCAATAAAATAGTAACTATTATAGGCAGATATTAGAAAAAATAAAATTATAACATATATTCTGAGAAAGGAAAAAAACCTGCAACAGGCTGGTACCAGCTCTAGTTGGTCCATACAAGTTTCTGAGAAGACTTCAAAACAAGTAAAGTTGCCAAGTAAAATGAGCAGCTCAGCAATGCACAGCTCATAAGTCTCCAGGAAGGCATGGCTCTTGCTTTTTGGGTTTTGATTTTACCCTGCTACTAATAGAATTCAGGACCTCAAACATGTGAGACAAACTATCATCTCTGAGTTCTGTTGCCAGCACTGTAGTATCTGCCCCTCCCTCCCTCCCTCCCTCCCTCTGTGTGTGTGTGTGTGTGTGTGTGTGTGTGTATACATGGAAAGGTGCTTATGAAGGTATGAATTGGAGGTGTGTATGTAATGTGTGTACACGTGCACAGGTGTTTATGAAGGTAGGATGTGGAGGTGTGTGTGTGTGTGTGTACCTGTGTGCAGGTACTTATGAATGTAGGATATGAAGGTGTGTGTGTGTGTGTGTGTGTGTGTGTGTGTGCGTGTACACATGTACAGGTGCTTATGAAGGTAGGATGTGGAGGAGTGTGTGTGTGTACCTGTGTGCAGGTGCTTATTAAGGTAGGATATGAAGGGGTGTGTATGTATAAACACATGTGTACAGGTGCGTATGAAGATAGGATGTGGAGGTGCGTACCCATAGTCCCAGCAGAAGAATGAATATCAATTAAGTCCAGGAGTTCTAGGCTGTAGTATACATGACAATCAGTTGTCTGCACCAAGTTTATTATTAATATGGTGACTTTCTGGGGGTAGAAACAACAGGGGTTGCCTAAGGAGGGGTGTAATGGCACAGGTCAGAAAAAGGAGCAGATTTGGTGCACATGGGGACTCACAGCCAACACTGGTTGGCTTCCCTTGATTACTCTCCATCTTTCTCTTCTCACTGAAACTGAAACCCACTGACAGAGCTAGGCTGGCTAGCCTATGAGCTGTCGGGATTCTCTAGTCCTTGTTCCCAAACAAGATGGGGGTTCAGGCATGCACCCTCATACTCAGCTTTTTATGTGAGTGTTGGGGACTCAAACTCAGATCTTCCTCTTGTCAGCAGTCACTTTATTGACTAAATTATTTCCCTAGTCCCACCAAAATACCTGAGTCTAGGGATAACTAGGAGAAAAGCTAATAGGACAGCAGAGAGGAGGTAACCACTGTTGGCACTAGAGATGTCAACCATGCTCTATCAGCATGAAGAGATGCAGCAGGCAGGTAGCTAGTGAGGACACATCTGATTTCAAACTGCTAACTACCATTGGCTATAACTGATATCATGTAACTGATCACAGCCACAGAACGCACCTTCTTCCCAGCTACGAATACTTACTGCTTTGACGTGGATCCCTGCTTGTTCCCAACCCATGGGGGTGCTCATAACTGCCTGTGATCCTAGCTCTAGGAACCTGATGCTCTCTGTTTGGATAACTGCATGCACACATCACCCTCCCCCACTTATATACAGGCATGATTAAAAATAAAAATAAAATCCTTTTTAAAAAGAAGTTACACAAGGCCTCTCTCAGAGCAGAGCACAACAGAAAGCTGAGAGTAATAAAAACTGCTGAACGCAAAACCCCTGAGAAGGAGAAGCAGATCTATGTGACACAAGGGTCGAAGACAAGATGCCAAGAGAAATTAAAACTATTTTGAACTAAGTGCAAAAACAGCCAGGGCATGTGAATATCCACAATGTAAACAGTGCTTAGGAAGAAACACAGAACAGAAGGACATGCTCTTTCCAGTGAAGAGGAAAGAACATGGCCAGTACCCTAAGATTACATGCAAGGGAACCTTAAAAAGGAGAGATCTGAAGTACGCTTAAAACAGTGCTTCTCAACCTGTGGGTCACATATCAGGTATCCCGTATAGCACATATTTACAGTACAATTCATAACGGTGGCAAAATTATATTTATGAAGTAGCAATGGTTTTATGGTTGGGGTCATCATAACACGAGGAACTGTATTACAGGTTCTCAACATTTAGGAAGGTTGAGAACCACTGGCTTAAAAGAAATCAAAATCCTATCTTGGCTTCTTTCTATTAAAAACAATTGAGTTAATAATTAAGATCCTTCCTCCCCTGAAAAGCAACAGGCCCAGAACTGTCATACATTTAAAAATACACTAACCAGGTGTTGTGGCACGTGCCTGTAACCCCGGGACCTGGGAGGCAGAAGCAGGAGGATTATTTGAAGCTTGAAGAAAGCCTGGTCTCATAGAAATTCCAGACTAGCAAGGACCACACAGTGAGACCCTGTCTCAATAGAAGAAGAAGTAAATAAAAGCAGTCAGTTCCAAGGCTGGCTTAACAACCAAGTATTTAAGGTCCACTGTTGCAGCAAGAGGCTAAAAGAAGTACATGATCACATCAGTTTTATAAAAATATTTGGCAAAGTCAAAAACCCATTTGTGACAAAAACTCGTACTAAACGAGAAAAAGAAAGTTTCTTCAATGTAATTTCTACAAATAATCTACCAGTATTCCTCCCCATTACCTCCTCGCCTCCCTCTGTTCCTTCCTTTAAACAGGTATGATGTTGATACATGCCTGGGCTAGCCTCAGTTTCCTCAGTCCTGGTCCTACAGTGTGCCCCCAGTGTCTCAGGTAAGTCTGATGAGGCAAATGGAAGAGCTAAATAAATGGCAGGCGCTCCAGGCCTGCGGATGGGAAGATGAGCTACACCAAATGCTGACTCTCCCAGCATAATCCACAGAACTGGCGGGATCCCAGGGAACCCCAGCAGGTGTCAATGATAGGAGTCCAGGGTCTTTATAGGAAGCAGAAGGATCCAGAAGAGCCGACACTGCATGAAAGGAGAAGAACTGTCGGGGACTGCCATAAGCCAAGGTTAAGATCTACTGGACAAGTGCAGTCATAAAGACGGTAGGATTGACCAAAGAACAGACAACTGGACCCGTGGGACGGAACAGAGGGCTCAGAAACAGACCCACAAGAATGTGGTCACCTGACAGAGGAATAAAGGGGATACAGTGAAACAGTCCAAATTGACACCGGGACAGGTGGACAGCCACACATAAAAACCCTGCACACCATCAGCTCAAACTGGCTCGCAGGGCTGCATGTAGAATGCAGACCTAGAAAGCTAGCAGAGGTAATGGGGAAACCCAGTCTTGGCGCCAAAGGTATGATCTGTGGGAGGAGGAACTGGAGAGCTGACTTCTGTTAAAGTGAAAATTTTCAGCCAAGAGAAAATAGGTATCATGAAGAGAGTAGAAGTCTTGCCGCCAACGGGGAGAAAATGCCAAAGGCACATGAGGAAGGACTGCTACCAAAGAGACAGACAGACAAGCAAGCAAGCAAGCAAACAAACAAAGCTTCAAGCCTACCTGTAAGATTACAAGTCATGAGGTCTAAAAATGGCCTAAAGACCTCAACATGTGGCTGGTGAGATGGCTCAGCGGTTAAGAGTGCTGACTGCTCTTCCAAAGGTTCTGAGTTCAAATCCCAGCAACCACATGGTGGCTCACAACCATGCGGTACGAAATCTGATGCCCTCTTCTGGAATGTCTGAAGACAGCTACAGTGCACTTACATATAATAAATAAATAAATAAATAAATAAATAAATAAATAAAAGACCTCAACACACGCCTAACTGAAGCAGATTCATGGAGGTAATTTCACACCACCTACCACCAGAGGAACCCAACCTACAACAGTCATGGGCCATTGCTACACACTTATCAGGATAGCTGACAGACGCTGTAAGGAGGACTGGCAGAAACGTCACTCACTGCTGGCACAGACCCACACTTTGGAAGGTGTTAGTGGTTCCTTATAAAAAGGCTACTCTTCTATCCAACCTAGTAGAGCCTAGAAGACACGGCCACACTAAAGCTTATGCACAGATGTGAACAGAAACAACTTGTTTCTCTCCAAACTGCTCTTCAGTAGATAAACGAGTGGCACAAAACAGTGGGATAAGTAACCAATGCATCCAGACAAGGAGTGATCCTCACCATGGAAAGAAAATGAGCCATTAGGCCCTCAAGAGACACAGCAGATTACAAGTGTCTGACGCAGAGATTACACAGAGCTGAAAAATGTGCATAAGACAAGGGGCATGCGCTGTATCCACAACATGGTGCTCTAGAAAAGGCAGAACTATGGAGCCTTAAGATTGCTGGAGCAGGGAGCTGTGAAGCAGATGTGCTTAACTATACTTACTGTACACAAATATACTATACTCATGAAAATGTTTAAAAAAGATATTTTAAAAGGTCAGGGCAGTGGTCATACTGTTTGGCAATGTACCTTTATATATATTTGCCTAAAACATATAAAATGTGTAGTATTAAAGGTGAACCTTGGTGTAAACTATAGGTTTTAAATGACAAGTATCAATGTGGGGTCATGAGCTGGGATGATCAGACTAGGGGCTGCAACAGTGAGAAAGCTGTATTCATGTAGAGCATAAGGGGAATATCTCTGGATTCCTGTATCAATTTTGCTATAAATCTAAAACTGCTAAAGAAATAAAACAGTTTCACAGACAATTTAAGAGTAACCTGCCCAGTGCCCCAGTATGATGACAGAAGGCTATTGCTGGACACACCAGGGCCTGCCATTCCCATTCTAAGAGAAGACATGAATAAGACATCTGCCTCCCTTAGGAACAACCACCCAGCTGGCTCTGTGTGCAAAGGCCTTACTCCGAGTCAAGGCAAGCATGAGGCTTCTTAGGACTTTTATGGTGGAGCGACGGCACGGGGGAGCTCTGTGCTCTGAGCTGGGTACACTGCTAGAAGGAAACATAGCTATCACCCTAGGCTAGTCTGTCTGCATGTTCTGTTGAGCACAGGCAAGACCCACTCATAAAGTCAGGCCTAGAAAGTGGAACAGATATGAGGTCAAGAAGCAAAGAGTTGTTCCAAATTGGAGCACTGCCTGGGCTGCTGCCAACATGTCAGGAACGTAGCCCATGTGACCCTAAAGTCACTATAAAGTGCACACTGTTGTCTAGGTCACGTGGAAACTGGGCAACAAGGTCATGCAGAGGACTCAATAAGTTTTCACAACAAAACATCTGCTGCCTTTAAACTTGAGATGACCGACTGTGACCCCACATCTAATAGAGGGCTAATATCCAAAATATATAAAGAACTCAAGAAGCTAACTGCCAAGAAACCAAACAACCCAATCAAAAACCAGGTTTAGTGGAGAACTAAACAGAGAATTCACAGCAGAGAATCTCAAATGGCTGAGAAGCACTTAAAGAAATCCGGGAAGTCCTTGGTCATTAGGGAAATGCTGGTCAAAACAACCCTGAGATTCCACCTTATACCAATCAGAATGGCTAAGATAAAAAGCCTAGGGGACAGCACATGTTGGTGAGAGTGTGGAGAAAGAGGAGCACTCCTCCATTGCTGGTG
>NC_034591.1:130448566-130488261 GCF_900095145.1 Mus pahari | reverse complement strand
AATAATAATAATAATAATAATAATAATAATAAAAAAAGAGAAAAAAAAAGAACAAGGGCATCATGAGTTTTGCAGGCAAATGGATGGAACTAGAAAATATCATCCTGAGTGAGGTAACTGAGACCCAAAAGGATATGCATGGTATGCACTCACTAATAAATGGATATTAGCCAAAAAAAAAAAAAAAGTACAGAATTTCCAGGACACAGAACTCAAGAAGGCTAACAAGCCGAAGGGGCCAAGGGAGGATACCTCAGTCTTACTTGGGAGGGAGAAGAAAGCAATCCCAGGAGGTGGGGAGAGGAATGGAGGGACCTGGAAGGGAAAGGCAGCAGGGTAGAGGAGGGGAACATGATCAGGTACTTGGGGGATGGGGGGAAGGGGCAGGACTGAAGCCCTGAGGGCCAGCAGAAAGAATCGAAACAGGCAGCCTCAGGAGATAGGAGGTGGGAGGAACCTCTAGAATGTACTAAAGACCTGGGAGGTGAGAGACTCTCAGAACTCAAAGGGAGGGACCTTAGATAAAATGCCCTACAGTGGGGAGAAGGAACTTGTAGAATCTACCTCTAGTAGAAAGACAGGGCATCAAGTGGAGGGACCGGTTGCCATCTGTACTGGCTAGTTTTGTGTCAACTTGACACAGGCTGGAGTTATCACAGAGAAAGGAGCTTCAGTTAGGGAAATGCCTCCATGAGATCCAGCTGCAAGGCATTTTCTCAATTAGTGATCAAGGTGGGAGGTTCCCTTGTGGGTGGTTCCATTTCTGGGCAGGTAGTCTTGGGTTCTATAAGAGAGCAAGCTGAGCAAGTCAGGGGAGGCAAGCTAGTAAAGAACATTCTTCCATGGCCTCTGCATCAGTTCCTGCTTCCTGACCTGCTTGAGTTCCAGTCCTGACTTCCTTGATGATGAACAGCAGTATGGAAGTGTAAGCCGAATAAACCCTTTCCTCCCCAACTTGCTTCTTGGTCATGATGTTTGTGCAGGAATAGAAACCCTGACTTAGACACCATCCCACAGTCAAAACCTCTGACCCAGAATTGTTCCTGTCTCAAAGAAATGCAGGAAAGAAAATGGAGAAGGGCCTGAGGAAAAGGATGTCCAGTGATAGGCCCAAATTGGGATTCAGCTCAGGGGGGAGGCCGCAAGACCTGACGCTGTTACTAATGCTATGGTGTGCTGACAGACAGGAGCCTAGCATGAGTGCCCTCCAAAAGGCCCAATAAGCAGCCGGAAGAGTCAAATGCAGAGATTTACACCCAACCAAGCTGCTGACCTCTGTGGCTGAATTAGGGAAAGGCTGGAAGAAGCTGAGGGAGGAGAGTAACCCTATAGGAAGACCAGCAGTCTCAACTAATCTGGACCCCCGGGATCTCTCAGACACGAGCCACCAACCAGGCAGCATATACTAGCTGATATGAGGTCCCTAACACATAAACAGTAGAGGACTACCAGTTCTGGACTCAGTCAGAGAGATGCACCTAACCCTTGAGAGACTTGGGGCCCGGGGGTGTTGGGAGGTCTGGTGAGGTGGGGGTGGGGACAGGGAGTGGGTAGGGAGGAGGAGGTGAGGTGTGGGATGTGGAACAGTTGAAGGGTAGACCAGGAGGAGGATAAATTCTAGACTGTAAAAAAAAAAAAATTAAAGAATAAATTTTTTTAAAAAGTAAAAAAAAGAGTATCAGGTATCATTGTATTTTGATCAGAATCAAAGGCTTGATCAAAATCAAATCTAGATCTAGATGCTGGTGTTTGAATGAGTTGCTGGTATATCATACAACAGTACTAAACAGAATCAAAGAGCCATTTTTCTCTCATAGTAAAACTTCTATTGAGGTCAATTGAGAAGGAAAGATGTTCAGTGTGGGGAGTTAGTATGCACCTGGAAGTAATTCCAAGACTCAGGACCATACACAGGGAACATTTCCCATCCTAGAGCTACCTCAAGCTCATCTCCCCAGTTCCTGAGAAGAGATTTCAGGCAGACACTGAACAAGAGTGAATCCCAGCAGGAATACTATGCATCTGCTCCTAAAATACATGACTGTCCCCAAATTAAGTTTACAGAAACAAAATAATACCCGATGGAGACACAGGAAGCATCCCCAAACAGCAGAGTGAAATTCCCAAGAATATCCTCCCCTCACTGGGAGAAAGGGAACAGCTACACATTTGGGACTTTTGTTCAAGGAAAACAGAGACCTGGCAAAAGCAACAGGTTTGTTTGTGGTTTTGTTGTCGTTGTTGTTTGTTTGTGTCCTTTCCACCTCAAACCACACAGGAGCCATGAAAACCACTGATAACTATAACATGGAGAAAGCATCTAGGAGGGGCAGCTTTGGGTGAGAGCTGACTTCCCAGCCTGAGCTAAGTTCTCAGATAATTGCTACCTTTAGGAACTCTTGTCAGAGTTCCCACTCCTAAGCGGTCCTTATGTGACCAGACTCAGAACTGACCTACTGTGAAAGTCTCTTTCCTGGGGCCAGTGCCCATAGGCTAGTTTGTTTAAAGTCATCAGCTGTTAAAGTGGTAGGCAGGTTAGCAGTCTGAGAAAAAGGAGCCCATCAAAAATGTTCAGGAAGATGTGGGAACTGTCCCTGGCAGCTCTGATGAGCTCTGTACTCTTGGCACCTCAGAAGAGCACGTATGGGCATGATGCTCAGGTCATGCTCCAAACCACCTATGAGCTCAGCTGGGCTCTGAGAAGGCTGGGCTCTCAGTGTGGCTGACCTGAGCATCTTGCCAGTAGGGGCTAAAGGGCTGGGCAGGATTAGTAACTGCCTGCCTGCTCATGGAAGCATGCCCTGGCGTGTACAGAGCCCCCTGTGAGCCTGGAAGGGGCATTTAAGGAAATCTCTATTTACTCCTGACCACAAAGCTAACTGAGCAGACTCCAATACCACACAGGACTAGATTGCAACCTAATGAAATCCAAGTCAAATAGTTCCAAAAAGTCACTGAAAACAGCAAACACTCAAAGAACAAGCCACGGAGCAGAGAATCTGATGGTCCAACTGGAGACACTACTACTCAAAAGGCCCAGTTCTCTAAGGCCTAAATACATCTCTAAATACATCATCTGTATGTGTGAAGATGTCGGAGAACCCATTATTATGTAACATAGGAATTCAGGCAGCTATTCAAGAGAAGGATTTGCTAATTTTTTTTAAAGATTGATTTATTTTATGTATGAGTACACTGTTGCTCTCTCTCTTCAGACACACCAGAAGAAGGCATCAGATCCCATTACAGATGGTTATGAGCCACCATGTGGTTGCTGGGAATTGAACTCAGAACCTCTGGAAGAGCAGTCAGTGTTCTAAACCACTGAGCCATCTCTCCAGCCCAGGATTTGCTATTTTATAATAAACATTTCCAAAAATAAATTAAACCCCCCACTTATTTGTTTATTTTATAACAATATTTGTTTGCCTACATGAGTTGACATTGAACAAGGGTCCCCTGCAAGCCCTGAAAGTGCTCTTAATCCCCGAGCCGTCTCTCCAGCCTCAACAACCATTTCCTAAGAACTGACCAGAATTTCACAAGCACAACTTTGTTGTCGGAGGGAGCCCCCCCCCCCCCGCCCTCATCACCAGGCTCACCGAGTACTTTCCACAGGACTCCTGGGAACAGTCTCAAACTGTATATGAACTACATACAGCTTGTGCGTAAGAGACTCTTCTGACCCTGTCTGGATCTGACAAGGGTTGCTTCGCTGAACTGACAACATAGGCAACTGGAGAAAATGGATGTGTTTTTACTTCACTGAACCTTAAAGCTTTTCTCCATGACTATAGGAGAGGGAAGAGAGGTCAGAGAATGGAAAATGTCAACATACTATAATATATATGATGCTGTGCATTTATACTAATGCAGTGCTTGGTACCCAGAACCCATCAATCACCCTGACAATCCTCAGTAAAATCACAAACACAACTGACACATGGCTTAGCTAAAGTTATAAAAGTGGTTACAGAAAGACATCCTACATCACGGGTCCCTAGGGTGGTATACTTTAGAACCTCAGGGAGACGGACCTTAAATGTACCTGTAGGACACCACCCTACACCTGTAGGTGACTGTAAGAAAACTAAAAAGGAAGATAGAGGTGGCACAGTGTCTTCCAGACAGGACAGGACTCACGGTACCTGTGTGTGCCTGCACAAGATCAAACCAGTCAACAGTCTAGAGTGTAGAATGGGAAGGAGTTCAAGAGGCCCCACCCCTGAGGAGCTGTGGTGACAGTTAATGACTTCTGGGGAGGGAGCCAATTTTCTTTAAGGGTGTGGCCTCTGGTAAGTCCACCATGCTCCAGGACATGGCCTCACATATATAGGCAGTTCAAATTGGACGGGACAGATTATTTTAAAAAACAAGCAAGCAAACAAACAAACAAAGAACCAGGACACAAAGTTGGAGGTGGATCTGGGGAGAGGACTGGGGATATGATAAAAACACATAGTATGAGGTTATCAAAGAATGAAAATGGACAGCAGTGGTATGGTAAGAACTGGAGCCTTCCTGAACTCTTGTTGAGGGTAAGGAGGCACAGCTGTCAACCAGCCAACAATCGTCTCCTAAGTATAAACTCAAGAGATGTGAAAACCTGTCTTCACACACACACTCCCAGCAACCGAAGGTGGACACAATCCTTGTGCCCGTCAACTGACAGGCATGGGCTGGACCTGGCCTCTGGGGTGTCGCTCATCCCTGAAGAGAGGAAAGCACTGGAAAGCCATGGGGTGAAAAGGCCTTGAACGCATCGTACAGAGTATAAGAAGCTACTCCCAAAAGCCACATTACATGAACTGCACAAACTAGGAAAGCCCGGAGAGATGACCTGGACAGATGCTTATCGGTGTCGGGAGGGGGACAAGCCGGGAGGGGTCATGGACTGGTAGACAGCCTGTGGGGACACTGACAAAGGCAAGCATGGTGCACTCTGCATGGTGGTTGCACAGCCTTCAGAACGTACTGGGAAAAGACAACAGAATTGTACTTTTAAAATGTAAACATTTATCAGACTATGTGATTTCCATCTTAAACACACGTCCGGACTGGGTGAAACTCAAGACGAGCAGCTGAAACACCACCTGGCAGATGAACACACCGGTCCATGTGGGGACTCTTAGGAAAGGCTTCTTTGCCATGAGTCATTTCTCATCAGTTAAGTCAGTACCAAGGCCATTTTCCATTAGAATTGTTCAACTGCGTGTCATTTCCTGTCAGCTAAGTCAGTACCAAGGCCGTTTTCTGCTAGACCTTTTCAATTATGTGTCATTTCCTGTCAGCTAAGTCAGTACTGACTTAAGTTGATCACCATAAAGACCAAGAGTACATCTAAAGATCTGCGAGATGCAGACTATCACAGGGAAGATAATCAGGGAGAGAGATTATCTGCAGTCTTCAAACACAAGGGAATGAGAGGGACTCAAAACCTGTGTGAACCCTTGGAAAAGCTAATGTGGAAAGGATGGTGGGATGGAAAGAAGGAATTGAGAGGGTAGGGGAGGAAGGAAAGGAGTGGGAGGGAGGAAAAGAAAGGGGAGGGAACCATCCCTGCTTCTAGGAGGTGACTTGTCTTTCCAATTCCATCAGAAACGAAACTCTGGCACCTTATGAGCTGGTTTATGACCAGGAATTACAACAACCACTCATTGGCTACTCCATGACCAGCCCTACTCTCTTTGTGTTTGCTACTGGGGGTTATCAGTCCAGGGAGGGAGTCTTCCAAGGAGGACAGGAGCTAACACACAGGCAAACTGGAAACACAAAGCTACCCTACGATCTCCATAATCAAGAACAATCAGCACAACTGGCAGCATCTGCGACTTGCTGGGGTTTCTTGGTTTCTTTTAGAAAACCAGGGTTTGGGAACCAGAAGTGCCCCATTCCCAGAGGTGAGCATCCAAAGGCAGGAACACTGTGTGTGAACATCCGAGGACACATACACTGCGCATATAGCTGTTTTTGCCCTGTGACAGGCTTTGGTCTCAAGTGCATACAGCGAGATAGTGGCTTTTATTTCTTTGCCAATGGCACAATCATTAGTTTCTACAACCAACTTAGGAAGAGAGGAACCAAAGATGATTTCCTACCTGAGATTTAACTACATTTAAAAGAAAGAATCCAACTATGAAAGACAACTAATTCACAGGGGGAAATCCTAAAACTGAATGAGTACATTACAAGTTTACAGATTGCATTCTTTAATTTTTTTAAATCTCTCTCTCTCTCTCTCTCTCTCTCTCACACACACACACACACACACACACACACACATAAACAAACATATATTTTATAAATTTTATGGCTGGTTCAAGAATAGATATCACAGTCATCTTGAAAGATAAAAAAATATTTTTGACAAAATTCTATATTCCTTCATACTTAAAATCCTGCAGAAATTTGGAGTATATATGTCAATGTAATAAAGGCCATAAATGACAAACTTATAGTCAACAGTATATTAAATGAGAAAAATATAAAACATTTTTGCTAAAATCAGAAACGAGACAATGCTGTCCACTTCTCTAATCTCCTTCAATACAGCACCAGGAATTATAGTTCCTTAGAGAAGGAAATAAAGAGGAAACAAATAGGAACGGAAAAAGTCAAAGAAATCTCTATTGCAGAGGGCATGATTCTGTACATTCACTCTAAAGCCTCTGCCAGAAAACTCCTACAGCTGATAAAACAACATTCAGTAGCAGGATGCAAAATTAACACACAAAAAACAGTAGCCCCAGACTATGCCCAAGACAACTGCAACCTGGCGCTGAGCAGACTGGATGTGTAGTGAGCCCAAGCTGACCACCAGTCCATAGTTCCTGTAGCTGGTCAGCAGCTCCCTAGGTCACGGGGTGGGAACAAGGCTGGAGTGGAGTAGAAAGCTCAGAAAAAAGTCCTGTCAGGAAAAGACTTCAGATACAATAGAGTTCTTCCATAATGAAGGCCTTTGTGTTCAGGAGGGTATGGTAACCTCCGTAAGTTCCTTCACAAATACTGCAATGCCATCATTGGTATATAGTTAGGGTATTTGCTACTAAGCCTAAGGATAGAAGTGTAATGGGGTTATTATGAAATCATATCTCTATGGCAGAAATTAATAGTAGGGCAGAGGAAAGTCCAGTTGGGGGTCATGGGATTAGATTATCTATAAACTGTATGATATGTATGTGTTTGGTGGGTTACTATGTGTTATAAACAAAGGCTTACTAGGAGAGTAGACATCTAAGCTTGAATAAGGGCTACTGCAGATTCTAGAACAGTAAGTTAAAGAACAATAATAAATGTAAATTGTGGCAGTTGTGGACTAATAATATTTATAACACTAATGTAGCACTGCCAATTAGGTGTATTAAGAATATCTTTCAGTAATATGATGACCTCTGCCCAGTGCCACACTCACAGGCAAGGCACAGCACTTCTGAGACCACTCCTGAGATGACTCCAGACACTCAGGGACCCTGGGTGCTACAAGATAAGCAAATGAGTGGAGGCCATAGTGGAATTCTGGCTTGTGTGTCACTGGGGGCTATGTCTGGGTCTGTGGCTTTGCAGGAGCGGGCATCTGCTATCATCAAAGGCCAGGCAGATGCCCCTCGTCTGGGCTGTCATCCCGGGCCATATTGATATCTGAGGGCTGTGCAGAGTTGTCCCCACCCCTCACCTGGGCTTTGTGGGAGAGCTGACCCTGAAGGTGTGAGAGCAGGAGAGCTGGCCCCACCTCTGGCCAGCTGCAGTACAGGAGAACAGCCCCACCCCTCACCCAGGAAACCTTGGTTGTGGGAGCTATAGGTGAGCTGGCCCTAAGGGTATGCGTGGGAGAGCTGGCCCTGCCACTTATTAGCTGTGTGGTGGCATGGGGGAGGGGAGATGCCCTCTCCCCTCATTCCTTGCCACTTGTAGAAGGCAGAAGAGCTGGCTCTGCCCCTCACTGACTGCAACACTTGGGAGAGCAGGCCCTGAACCTCATCTAGGCAGCATAGAAGAGCTGGCCCTGGTGACAGGGGCATGGGTGAACCAGCCTAAGAGCATGAGCACGGAGAGATGGCCTGGCAATTTGTCTACCTTGTGGTAGTGTGGACAAGGGAGAGATGCCCTCCTCACCCCTCTAGTCCTGTGTCACCTATGGCAGGTAGGAGAGCTGGCTTAGGGAGAACTGGCTCTGTCCTTCACCAGCTACAACACTCAGGAGAGTGGGCCCTACACTTCACCTGGTCAGCAAAGTAGAGCTGGCCCTGGTTACAGGGGTTGCCGGGGTTATAGGTGAGCCAACTCCATGGGTGTGAGAGTGGAAAGCAGAAGAGCTGGCTCTACCCCTTGCTTGCTGCTGCATTAGATGAGCTAGCCAGGGCAGTGCTGGAGAGCTTGCCCTGGTGGTGTGGGTATGGGAAAGCTGGTGGGCTGACCAGCTCAGTTATCTCCCAAGCCCAGATCCAGGGCTTTGAGCTGACCCACCCTAACATCCACCCCATCAATGAACTGCTGGAGTGTGTGAAGGAGCCATTCTTTCAGATCCAAAGCTGCAGGATCTCTATGACAAAGGGCAATAATAGGCCATCTGAGAGGACTCCCAGTGAGGTTCCAGTATTGATAGTGCAGCAGAAGCCAGAGACATTGAACCAGAACAAGGACGTCATTTGCAAGCAAAGAAGTGTGGACAAAAGGGTATACCATGGGACACACTGCAGCTTCTACAATGAGATTTTCTTTCTTTTTCTGGGAGGAGGTTACAAGGGTGGAGGACAGGTATAAGGGGACAGGGAGATGAGTGGGATTGGGGTGCATGATGTGAAATTCACAAAGAACCAATAAAAAGTTAAAAAAAGAAAATTAATAGCCTTCCTCTTTACAATTGACAAACACGCTGAGAAAGAAATCAGGAAAATGATTCCATTCACAACAATCTTTTTTTAAAAACCCTTAGAATAAACCTAACCAACAATGTGAAAGGCCTCTACAACAAAACCTTTAAAACACCAAAGAAAGAAACTAAGGAAGACTAGAAAACAGAAGACAGAAGACCTCGCAAGCCCATGCATTCCAACAATCGATATTGTGAAAATAGTCACCACAAAAAGGGCAACCTGCAGATTCAGTGTGATCAAATCAAAATTCCAGCAAGCGGGCTGGAGCGATGGCTCAGCGGTTAAGAGCACTGACTGCTCTTCTGAAGGACCTGAGTTCAAATCCCAGCAACTACATGATGGCTCACAACCATCTGTAATGAGATCTGACGCCCTCTTCTGGAGTGTCTGAAGACAGCTACAGTGTACTTACATATAATAAAATAAATAAATCTTCAAAAAAAATTCCAGCAAGCATCTTCACAAGAAATTGAAAAACAATCTTAAAATTCATAAAAAGCATGCACAAAGATACAAACAAAAACCAAAAATGGAGCTGCCAAAGTCACACTGAACAAGAGGACCAATGCCAGGGACAGTGACACTGGTGACAAGATACACCACAGAGACACAATAATAGAAACAGTGTGGTAATGGCACCGACAAGGACACATAGGTCAAGGGAGCAGGATGGGACATCCAGACTTAAGTCCATGCAACTAAACCACATAATTGGATTTTTAAGATGCCAAGAATATACACTGGAGGAAGGACAGCATCTCCAACAAAGGGGCCTTAAACTTGGACATCTACTTGTCGAATAAAACTGGATCCAGTCACTCACTTTGCACAAAAAACAGCTTAAGGGCCTCAATGTAGAACCTAGAATAGTGAAGGCAGAGGCACAGGCAAGACTTTTTTGAATAGCAGATAAGATGACTAACAGAGCAATAAACCTAAAATAACTGTATAGCAAAGGATTCCATCAGCTGAGTGAAGAGGTAACCCACAAAATGGGAGAAAATCTGCTAATTATATGTCTGACAGAGGGTTAGTATCTAGAATATGCAAAGAAGTTAAGAAATTTAACATTGTGGAAACAATCCAAATTTTAAAAATGTGCTACAGACCTGAGAGTGTTTTTACAAGAATATAAATGACTACCAAAACATTTTAAAATGTGTTTCACATTATTAGTCATCAGGGAAATGAAAAAAAACCCAAAAACAAACAAAAAACAAAACAAAAAAAACCTCTGGGATTCCATTTTACCCATTTAGAATGGCTTATCAAGAAAACAAATGACCACACATGGTGAGGATGTAGGACATGTGAACAGGTGCTGCCACTATGGAGATCAGGGTGAGGTTTTCTCAAAAAACTGAAAGCAGAACTACTGCAAGACCCAGCCGTAACTCTCCTGGCATACACCCAATACTGCATATCCTACTGCAGAGATAATTGCTTACCAGTGTTCATCATTGCTCTATCCAGTAGCCAGGAAGGGGGATCAGCTAGATGCCCATCAGTTGATGGGTGAATGACTACCAAAACTCGGAGAAGTCTCTTTCTGCACTGGGCAGGTTACTGCAGAGACTCAAAACTGGCTAAAGTGCTGAGAATAAGTGACTAGTGTGCTTAACCCTAAATGAGACATCTGTATGAATACCTCCCCTCAAGACTCAGGGAACATTCTGGAAGAGTGGTCGAGTGGTGGTTTGAGTGAGATGTGTTCATTTATCTGAACACTTGGCTCCCAGATGGCGCTGCAGTATGGGAAGTTTAGGGTACAGCCTTGTTGGAGGAGCTATGTAGCTGTAAGTGGGCCAGGAATGTTTAAAGACCCACACTTTCCAGTTACTCTGCTTTGTGCCGCAGTTGCAGCTCAAGGCCTGAGCTCTCATCATGCTGCCCTCGCCACAGCAGCCTGGCCACACCTCCCACAGTGATGGGATGAACTCTAACCCTATGGAATGGTAAGCACCCCCAAACCCTTCCTTCTGTAAGTTCCCTGGGTCATGGTGTTTTATTACAGCAATAAAAAGGTAACCTACAGGGAGGAAGGATTCCAAGAGCAGGAGGACCGGAGGAACGCGGGGGAAATGCTTCTGCCATGACATGACTACTGCAGTCACCTTAGCCATGGTTTCCTGCACAAGGTCAAGTCACTCAACATTCCAGCACGGATGGCAGAGGGACTCAAGAGGCTCCACCCTTGCCAAAAAGCTACAGGCAACTGATGATGGCTGGACAAGGGGGTGGGGGTCATTTTCCTCCCATTGGGGATTCAGCTGATGGTAAGTTACCCATGCTCCAGTGGGTTCTGGCTCTACACTGAGGTGCGTGCACTAATTGGACTCAGTCTTAGGGTTTCTATTCCTGCACAAACATCATGACCAAGAAGCAGTTGGGGAGGAAAGGGTTTATTCGGGTTACACTTCCATACTGCTGTTCATCACCAAGGAAGTCAGGACTGGAACTCAAGCAGGTCAGGAAGCAGGAGCTGATGCTGAGACCATGGAAGGATGTTCTTTACTGGCTTGCTTCCCCTGGCTTGCTCAGCTTGATCTCTTATAGTACCACCTGGGTAACTCTTACACATTACTAAGTCCAGCCACAGCACAAGGTACAACCTTGGCTATCTCCCAGCCTCCAGATTAGGGTCACTGGTGACCCTTCCAATTCTGGATTGTAGTTCATTCCAAATATAGTCTAGTTGACAATCAGGAATAGCCACTACAGTCAGTCACAAGAAGATGATGAAGACAAAGATGATGAGAAAAAGCAGAAGAGGAGATAAGATGTAAGTATTGGGTTGTTATAATTTTTGCCAACTTGTCACAAACCGAGACCACACAAGCGTATTGATCTCAATCCACATGAGAGAGCTCCTAAGGTACACAAGGATGACAGAAATGATCTTTTTCCACCATCCTTCCTTCTTATTCTTCCCCTGACTCAGTTTCTTCCTTCTTCTCTTTCTATATGGTCTCATGTCTCTCAGGATGACCTTGAACTTCTGATCCCCTGACTCCTGAATGCTAAGTTTATAGGCGTGTGTCACCACAACTGCTTTTGTGGTGCTAGGGATCCAACCCACGGCTTCATGCACACTAGGCCAGTGTTCTACCAACTGAGCCACACCCCAACCCCAGAAATTATTTTTCTGTTGAAAACTCTATCATTCAAGATACACGCAACTTGCTAGCAACACTATACAAGGACCTCTAACCTTGCATGCGCTGGTAGGATACAGGAATGTGGCCAGCCAGGCCAGTCTAAGTCTGAAAGCAATGGAAACTCATCAGAAGATCCCACTGACTCATGAGCTAAAACGAGCTCCTGAAATGAGACCATTCCTACACCGGATCTGATCTACTGAATTCTCCCTAAGAAGCTTTTCTTTACTCAAAGGGCCACAGCCTGAACCTCCCCAGTTTGCACAGGCATACTGGGTGACGTGGCCTTCATGCCTGCTTACTGAGCATTTGTATGTGTGGCAACATTTGGTCTGAGACATGACTTCATTGTTATGGGCCTGGTAGCATGATGCCTCTCATGCTGGAAGCTACTGCCCGTGTCTATCAAAACACCGGGTGCTGTTTGGGAATTGGGCTAGCAGTGATGGGAGGGCAGGAGATTTCCCAAAGAAGCCTGTTGGAACAGAGCCCTGTAGCAAGAGCAGTGAGATTCTCACCAAGCCGAGGCACAAACTTGCCATTCTAGACCTTCCAGGAGAAAGGCTGTTTCTCTTTAGTGGGGCAAACCACAGGAAGCTCCACAGACAGCCTTGAGGGGGGTTGCTCCCCAGGCCTGGGACTCTGCCAATCATGCTCCCACTGAGTTTTGGTCCCTGAAGTGCAATGATACTTCAACTTTATTTTCTTTTAAGAAACTCTCCCTAAATACCTGGCTCTCCACTCTACTCAAAACGACATCGTTTAATCAATGCCAACATTAGAAGCAATGGGTGAGAGGCAGCTATGCCGTTTCAAGTCAGTGCAGACCAGAAGCACCTGTGTTTTCCAAGAAGTGGCTTCTAGTCATATCAGCTGCATGTCCCCAAGCCTCCAAATGTCTGATTTAAGCTGAGAATGAACTAAAACAAAAGGGAACTATATGCTCTAACTCAAGGCAGAGCTTTAGACTTTCGTGGGGCATCTAACAAGCTGCTCTGCCCCTACAGTTTTCCTGAGCATGATGGGAAATATGACCAGGTAAAACCAACCCTTTTATTGCCCTTCAAAAGGTCAAGACCACTAAAGACAGCAGTTTCCCCACTCAACCTAGCTGAGGACAGTTTCTAGGGGAATCTTCCCTGTCCCCAAAACAAGCACAGTGGATAGCCTGATCACATTACTGTGGGCGTGGGGGCATTTAGACTGCAAGCTAGGAATCCCAGACTTCCATGCCATTTTCAAGCCTAAAGTCCTTGACATTGGACAGATGGGACAGCTTTCTTGTTAGTCGTCTCATGGGGCACTAAAAAGGACATAGAGATAGCATCTGTCAATGCTCCTGAAGGACCCAAAGAGGGTAAGATAAATCAGGGCAACTCTCACCCTTGTGGGCACTGACCTGCCCCCACCAGTTTACAGCCACAACAGCAGGAATGAGCAAGGGCCCCCAGACTTCCAGAAAGTAGTGGAACAGGGACAACACAGTCATGCAACTGCCTCACTGTCTCCTGTCCCTGCTTCACAGAGACCAGAGATTCCGCAGTCAGGTCACATGTGAATGACTCCCTCCTCCCCCCCAGTTTCTGTCAGCTCAGCTTAAGTCCAGGCACCTATGGCCTGGGGACAGCAGAGACAGCACTGTCCCCACCACCACTTTCTCAGGAGTACCAAACTGCAGCTGTATGGAGGTTAACAGTTAAACCCCCAGCTATGGACTCCCAAGAAATGGAAAGAAACAGACTCCAATACCCTAGGGGTTGCAATCTGCTCCCTCCTAAGTAAGTGCCATTGCTTCGGGAAAGAATGGTTCACCCTTTTTGTTTCTGTCCTCTTTTAAAGACCTCTAAAGATGAGACTTTACATTGCAAATGACAAAATGAGAGAGAGAGAGAGAGAGAGAGAGAGAGAGAGAGAGAGAGAGAGAGAGAGAGACCCGATTTTTGTTCAGTGGAGCCATAAAGATACTTACCAGCCCCAGTGTATGATGGCAGGAATGCAGGCTCTAACTTCATTGTCTTGGCCATTGAAAAGGTATTTTAACTCTTTTATATCAGAGGAAGACTGTCTCAGGGAGGCTGAGCCATGCCTCCAGGGTCATACATGGCCACATGTCTAATTGTGAGGGGCAACACTCATCTTGACGCCCTGGCTATATAGTCAACTGGTGGCATTTAATGGTATATTACATGGTACTCAAATCCAGCTTCAGGGGTCCAGCATAAACTTTTTATCTAAGTTGGTGTCTATGTGTCACCTGTGCACACCCTTTCGTAGACTGGAATCATATCCAGATTGTCTAGAATACTGACAAGACCTACATGCTAGGCACAGGGTGTTTACAATTTTGTGTAAACAGAGCAAGGGTGGAGAAAAGCCTGTGTACCTTTAGTCCAGACTAATTCTTTTCCAGATAGTTCCAGTGTGTGATCAGTTTGCTTCATGGAAGTGGAGCCATCCCTTTAAATGTAAAACTGTTTTAAAGAAAATTGCCCATTCTGTTTATTCAGTGTACAGTCTCAAATTACTTAGAGGCAGGATGAATGTCCTTGAGATAGAGGCAAGCCTGGGCTAACAAGACTCTATCTTATAACAAACTGTTTAGGAGCTGAGATCTGGGTCAGTGGTCACACGCACTTACTGCTCTTCCTAAAGACCCAGACTCAGTTCTAGCCTCCATTATAGTAGCTAACAGCTGCTTCTAACTCCAGGGGACCCAACACCCATTTCTGGCCACCACAGGCAACAGGCACACACTTGGTGCACATACATATATCTGGCATTCATATATAATGTACACACACACACGTTTGGATTGTTTTCTTTGAGACAGGGTCTTACTATGTAGCCCTGGCAGGCCTGGAACTAGTTATGTAAACTAGATTGGTCTCCACCTTGAGATTAAGGCAAGTACCACCATATCTAGCTAAAACAAAACAAAACAAAACAAAAATTTCTAATTAAAAATAAATAACCTGCCCTTGAATGTCAAGAATTCACCACTTTGTTACTTAGTGGTTACGTCACCACTTAGGTTACTAAGGGGACTACACCATGAACCCAGGGACATTTCTTCAAGTACTTGTCTGGAGTCTTGAGCTGGCCAGTCCCAGCTGAAACACGTACACAGTCTCTCTCAGGGAGTGCCTGCAAGGGTCCCTGAGTGGCCAGCCCCTTGCAGAGCTGGGCAGGATGGCACAGGGCATAAGGAGCAGGGTGTGCCGCTGTGTAAGGGAACTCTTCCTGCCCCACGGAACCAGAAAACCATGTGTGCTTTTCTTTTTCAAAGATACTACTTTTCTTTTTCTTTTTCTTTTTCTTTTCAGAATTTTAGAACTGGATATAAAGGTTGGCAGAAGACACAGTCAATAAATATCATACAATTTCTAAAATGAAAAAGATTTCCCATACGAACTCCTTTTATGAAGACATTCAAACACCCTGACCCGAATGAGCCTTGGCCCTATAATCACGCATGATTACAGCTGGCCAACATGGGGCATCAGGCAATGTGCACAGGGGTGAAGGGAGGCCAGAGAGCAGATCACATTTAACTTATTCTGAAGAACTTCAAGTGAAGGGCTCACAGGCCAGGATCTCACTCCATGATGTGTCTTATTCTGAGGATCTCAGTGGTCAGCAGGGTCATAGCAGCCATGCCCATGAAAGCACAGGACTCACTCCTGCATCCGTCATGCCCAGCATCCATGTGTGCAGGGGTGAGAGCATCTTCTCTGTTCTCTAGGAACCTCTGTAGAAGACTGTCCATGGCTCATCACATTCGTACCAAGTAGATGAAAATAATAAATAGGGATCCCGTCAGCACAACCTCTCAGAGTCCTGGTTGCCATGGTCACTTACGAGTCTGGGTCTTCTTTGGCACTGTGAGCTGCTTGGGCTGCCACAAGTGGTTATGGATCATGAGTGCATCCACGCTGACCGACATGGTCCTGGCTGGGATCAGGTTTAACTGCTTTCAGTCTGAGCTGTATTTACATAGTTTGACAATCATCTTCTTGGTGATGCTTTTTGGCCCGTGCCAGTGAGTTTGTAGATTTCTTCAGTGTCAGGTTCGTAGCAGTAAAGTGCCCTGAACTGGCAGCCCGCATCTCGGAACAGAATGATATAGTGGTTGGCATCACACTTCTCCAGCTCCTCCAATATTGAATTCTTGTAAGGGTTATTCACTTCTCCAGCCAGACAGCAGTGGGAGATGGCATTGTGAATAATTGGTTTGTTTGATTTGCTACTGGGCTCCTTGAAGAGTTTAGGACCTGTGTACTCAGCCACAGAGGCCAAAGAGGAAGCTCTGATGCAGTCTCCCAGTCTTGGTTTGCACTTCGTGCTGCTCAGGATAGATAGCTAAGGCTTCCAGTGATTCAACTCGGTAAGAAGGTGTCCCCCCCGAATGAATGAACACTCTCAGGTTCTGTTGTTGCTGCAGATGCCAAGGATAGACTGGAGCCAGAGTGAGTTTGGCTCAAGATATCTGGGGTGCAAGAACACTTGGTGCCAGAGTCGCTATAAGACTGTTCCCTGTGAACTGACATTGGCTGGGACTTTTTAGGCTTTGATTTAGGTTTGCCAAGTCCTTGCTCCTCCAAGGCCTGCTGCTGCTTCCTCAGCAAGTATTCCTGTTTAATGAGCTCACGCCTTGCCTTCTCCTCCTCCTTCCATAGTCAGCCTTATGCCGGGCTTCATCTTGCTTGAGCACCACTTCTGCCTCCAGCTGCTGCTTGTGTGCATGAGCCTCTTCAGCCTTGCGCTGCTATTTCGAAAGGAAGGCTGCCCGCTTCTTAGCAAGCTCAGCACCTTCTGCTTTCTGTTCATCCTTGAAGAAGAAACCAACCCCCGGCTTCTGTCACTATCCCCACCATGCTCCAGCGAGCTTTCATGGCCAATCTCCTCTCCATCCTCATCAGGGGCCTTCAGGTCAGAGAGGTCGACCTCACTGAAGCTGGCCTTGCTCCTCAGTGGCTCGTCCACCCGAGTATGTTCTTTGCCTGAGATGGCAGAGGAGCTCAGTCCTGCCTCTTTCACACTTGTATCTAGACCCTCTTTAAAGTTCACCTGTTCTGAAACAATGTTTGCATCTTTGCAAGAGGACAGAACAAATGTCCGATGGTCACTCTCATCATGGAGCCTGTAACTGTCAAAGAGACACTTCTCAGGGAGTTCCCCACCTGGGTCGGAGGGTGACCGTGGATGGGTGCTTGGGAGTAAAGACCTCGACTGTGGGAGTGTCTCCACACTGGGTGTTGGGGTTTTGCTCCAAGAACAACCCTGCTGCCTGTCTTTTGGAACCTTCACTTCAGCCGGCCTTCCTGAGTGGGAATTCCGGCCCTGGCCAAGCAGTAGTGGTTTGCGGTGGCCAGGCACACCAGTTGGAGAGAGTGGCTCAACAAAGTGGACTGGGGCCTTTATTTTTTTGGTCCTGGCAGTTATTTTTAGTGCCTGGTGTTGGCACTGTGGGGGACGTCATGAGAAGCTGCTCTTGCTGCTGGGAGATCTTCAGTATAACCTGCTGCAGTGTACTGATGGTCTCATTAAGCTTCTCAATGGACAGGTCACCCTCACTCACATCTACCTCACCAACACAGTCCTCTAGGAGGGCAGTAGGAATCACTCTGTGCATCTATCCATCATGCAGAGTGACTGGGTCCCTGGGCTTATGTAGCTGGACAAATGCCACATCCTGAGAGTCACTGAGATCTCTCTGCTCTTCTTTGACAAGGAACCCTTCAGTTTTACAAGTACCATCATCCAAGTCCTCCCCATTGTGCTGTGTTTCCTTCGTGAAGTGTTCAGGTCTCAGTGGCTGTGGGGTACCATCAGCCTTCCCTTTCTTTACCACGTGCAGAAAGGCTGCCTTGCCCAGCTTCGGACGCTGCCGTGCAGACAGCGCCTCCATCTTTTTCTTCGGGGCTTCAATAGCTCTGCGCTTTTCCTCCAGCTGCATGTGCAGATGCACCAGCCCAGAAGCCAGCAGCTTGGGGGTCCTTGCTGTGCCTGCCTAGGCTCTGCTCCCTCTTCTGGCGCCACGTTGTCAGAGGGGCTGGGCAGCTTTCGGGTGCACCAGGGGTGGTCTCTGAGACCTGCTGGTGCTGGACTTGGTCTTAGCTGTTGAGTCGCTGGAGCTTCCTTTCAGCAAAGCTGGTCATCTTTACACTTTCACTGGCCATGGACATGCTGCTGAGCTGAGAAGTGGTGCTCAGACATGGGCTTGAGCGGCTGCTGGCATCATCCTTGTCTTCGTGTTCCTTCACGTTCATATCCTCCTGTAGTTTGGCTGACTCTTCCTCACCAGCATATCTGGGGATAACCACAGGGTGGTCCTCACCAATAAAATCCTGCTCTGTATCCTCTATGTCCACCACATCAGAGTCCAAGTCTTGCCTCAAGATGGTCCACAGCTCTGAGTCGTGGGAGCTAGGACTCTGTGAACCAACACACCACCTCCCCTCATCTTCCTCAGCCCTGCCTACATGGAGAAAGAAATCAGCAGCAGCCTGCCCCTGAGGTAATGGATCAAATCTACCTAGGGCCAGAGGCTGTTCTTCCCCTGTCGCTTCTGCTGACTGTGGCCCTACNTCTGCAAGATCAATGCTCGCAGAAAATTCTGAACAAGGAATTGGGGTGAAAGTTCTGTTCAGGTCACCACTGCCATGGCTACCACTCACTTTCTTCCATACCACAGGCTGGGAGCCCTCACTAGGCCTCTTGGCCATAATGGTCCTTGGCCTCCCTTCTCCACGCTCATCTTCCTTAGTGGTAATCTGCTTCTCTTTGGCTGGTGGGAGTACTGCTGGCATCAGGGGTTCTAAGTAAAAACTGTCAGGCTTACTCTCCAAAGTGTCTGTCTGTCTCTGGGGAGACCTGATACTTGCTACCAGGCCTGGGGCCTGAGGTCCTGGGAATCTCTGGGGAAGGAGGAGACACATCTGTCCTGATGATGGCTACAAGCTGCTCCTCCTCCTCCTCCTCCTCCTCCTCCATGTTGACACTGCTCAGGAGGCTTTCCCATTGGCCTTCCCAGCTGAAGGATGGGGTTGGTTCTGTGGGGTCAGGTGGATGATGTCAGATGCCAAGCTTTCTTTGCTGATAGAGTAAGCTAAGCTGACACTGTCACCAGAACTGGGATCCACATCACAACTTGCAGCATGATGGAGAGCAAATGTTGGCTGTGACACGGGCCTGTTTTTTGTTTGTTTGTTTGTTTGTTTGTTTAAATCTGGCCATGCTCCTGCTGCACCTTGTGGCTGACCATCTACCCGAGTCAAAGATTTTGATCTGTGTCACTGACCAGGGATTTCCTCTGCCTGTGACACTTTTTGCTGTTTCTGTCTCAGTGGCAACAATGGATGGGACAGACTAAATGTGGAAGCTCCTTTCCCAAGACACGCAGGTTCTTCCGAGTGGAGGTGGTACCGATGACTGCCTTCGGTGAAGGCTGGGTAGATGGTGGCAGGTCAGCAGGGTGGATGGTGGCAGGGCTATCCAGGAGGCTGTGTGTGGTTGCCTTGGCAATTGGAACAGGATGGTCAACTGCTCTTCTGCTGTAACACTGTTTTAGCATCCTTCGGCTCTTAAATATCTTGGGGCTGAACAAAATCTGGTTTGACGTTCTCAAACTACCAGCTCAGCGATAAAAACCATAACGTTTGGCTTCAGCACCTGCTTGAGTTCCAGTCCTGACTTCCTTGGTGATGAACAGCAGTATGGAAGTGTAAGCTGAATAAACCCTTTCCTCCTCAACTTGCCTCTTGGTCATGATGTTTGTGCAGAAATAGAAACCCTGACTAAGACAAGGAGCGTCGACTCTAGAAAGCTCATCTCTGACTTCCACTCATGTGCTCAGACACAAGCAAAACAAAGCAAACAAGCATAATGAAGAAGAGCATTCCTTTAAAAAGAAAGAATTTCCAGGGCAGCTGAATAAGAGGACTTTTAGAATGGGCATTTCAAAACCTCACAGGGCAGCAAGCAAAGCCTTCAGAGAGCTACTGCTGGAATGCCCTTGAATCCAATGCTAAGCCAACTCTGGTAACTCCCAAAGGCAGCTTGTTTTGGTAAACTCTGGGCATGATCTTCCAAGAAAGGAACAGGTCATCAAAAATGTCAGTAAAGCAGATGGGAAGGTAAAGATTGAGCAGAATCCGCTGGACAAACAGAGAGCACTGTAAACGGCCATGCCCCATCTGGCACCAACCAGCCAAGGGTACTGTGTTGTCATGCCTGATGGTCAGCATCCCACTGGACAGAGGACCGGGAGTGGGTGGCCTGACTTCCTTTATTTCCACTTTTGGCTGTTCATAAATTGAGCCATGAGCTATTGCTTGTTCTGTTGTCCTCATACTTGATGTCTGCTAGGACCTAGCTAACTCTTGCAGAGATGTGTTTGGTTGTTGGCTAAGGATGGTTAAAGGACCTCATCTATAGGAAGATGCCACTATCTAGCATTGCTAACAAATCCAGAGGGACATCAACAGAAACTCTAACACAACATCATCCAAAAATATTCCAAAAATTATTGTTGTTGTTGTTGTTATAGTATTTTGAAACAAGGTCTCCCTCTATAGCCTACTTGGGCTGGCTTCAAACTCTTGCCTCAGCCTTCTGACTGCTGAGGTAATTAGTGTGACTCAACACTTCTGGCTTTATAAAATCACTTAACTGACTCACTTTAAAGTCAGTAAAATAAATGCATGTAGATACATTTTTGGATGTTACAAATATCCCATTTAAGTAGTTATATTAGGACTGGAGCTATGGTTTGGTGACTGGGGCTGCTCACTGCTCTTGCAGAGGTGTGGGTTCTGTTCCCAGCACCTACAGCCTCACAGCCACCTCTAACTTCAGCTCCAGGGGGTCTGATGCCCCCCATCTGGTCTCTGCTGGCTCCTGCATACACAAGGTGTACATGAACTCATGTAGGGGCACACTTATACACATAAACACAATAAAGAAGGGGCTAGAGGGAAGGTTCAGCAAATAAGTCGATTCATATCACCTACACTAAGGCTTATAACTGCCTATAATTTCAGTTCTAAAGGATCTGATACCCTATTCTGGACTCCAAGGGCTGCAGTATATATGTTGAACATACAAACTCACACAAGCACAGACACATAAAAATAACTAAATCTTTATATATATATATGTGTGTGTGTGTGTGTGTGTGTGTGTGTGTGTGTTTGTGTGTATGTGTGTGTAACCTATTTAGGTATGAACATATATAGTATGAACATATATATACTTAAAAGCCACCCAGTTCAACTGTACGTGTCTCTCAGTTCAGTGGTGAGACTGCAGCTTCCAGCTGGCCCTTCCCTTCTGTCCTTCCTCTGATCACTACATCATATAAATATCAAAGGGGATTAGGATCATGAAAAGAGATTGCCTGGGCTCTGTGCCCTTGAGGGGAGGAACTGATCCACAGAACTCTGAACAGGGTTACTGTCTTCTCCTGTCCCACAGTTGGCTGCAGCTGGGCATAAGACACACTCAGTGGCAGATCAGCCCTTCATAGTTTCCTGTGATTAAAGAAAATGATTAAAAGAGAGACCTGGTACCTCTCCAAAACTGTAAGTGTCATGGTAGGACCGGGCTGGTGGCAGGGCTTGCCTCCGAGTCACTTTTCCAGGAGAACCTGGGCAGGGTACCTTAGCAAGCCTCAGGAGGTCAGGTATCCTATCAGCACAATGGTGGGAAGCCACTGAAACACTCTGCAAAGCCACAGTGGCTGTACATTTTCCAAAGGAGTACATCAACTCTTCATCAACATGAACATGGTCCATGACCCAAAAGAATTAAGAATTAGGGGATAGATGTGGGATGGAGGCTAAACATGAACTGATTATTTCTAACCTATAAAAGCCTAATATTTCAATGTTGTGAAGATGAGCAGACTGACAATCAGTAGAACCACTGAAAAGATCATAGCCCTATACTTTCTGGTCTGCATAAGAGGCAGGAAGACACCTGAGGGGAAAAGTATACTCAAGTGACCACTGATCAGAGGCCTCAGAGGACCAGATCAGCAGGGAGGGGCAAGGCTGTGTCCTCTGGCATCATGAGGTGGGTTTTCAAACAGGGCTGTCAGGAACACATGAGGGCAAGCTTTCTGCAGTTTTTAAAAACCAGGGCAGCCTTGAGCCTTGACTTCCAGACCCTGGACTCTTGTGTCCGAAAAATAGCAGTTTGAGGAGACAGACACCACATACTTAGGGATACTTCAGGCCTCCACAGTGGTCTCTGTTTTTTTTCTGTTTCTGGTGTCAACACCAGTCCCAGGAGTGGGCAAAGGCCCTGGTGCCTGGGCTGAGAAACTGGATATGCGTCAGACATTGCAATTTCCCTGGGAAACAGAAAATATTTTCTCCGCTCTATGGATGAGGAAATTGAAGCAAAGGGAGAAAACATCCGAGATTTTCCAAAGAGGAGGAAGAGCCAAGAGCTGTGAGGTTAAGGCTTATAGCTGAGCACTGTTCCCTGGCTCTGGATGGGACATCCCAACTCCAGAGCCCAGCAGCTCTGGAGATGGGAGAAACACAAGTTGCTAAGGACAAGAAGTGGGATACAGTTTACACCACACAACCACACATATGGATCCCATCATCTGCTCAAACAGAAATCGTGAGGCCTTGCTGGATAAGTGAGATAGGAAAAGAGGACCAGGATGGGGGTTACTCATCATTTTCCCAACTAGAGATTTATGTCCCTTTTGGAAAGGGGAAGAAAACCCTGGCTGCAGCTCTGTTTTGAGTAATATTCGCCACTGAGGAGCTGTGTGCAGACACTCCGGGCAGAAGCCCTTGGGAGTTCTTCCGATTGGGCCCTTGCCAGTCCTTGGAAAGGGAAGCAGGCAAGATGTTTGTCATGGCCCTCTAATCCCCCTACCTGAAGCTCATTTCAAATTGATAGCAGCATTGGAGACTAGCTACACATCACTATGTTAAGGGCACAACAGAGAGTCAACAACAGCACGTGACCTCTGATGACCCTTGTCCTTAACTATATTTTTTTATACTTTTCTGCAATTAAAATGGATTGCTGGTCTGGGGTGTGAAGCACGCCAGAGGCTCTGGTTTCTACCCCCCAGCATGGGACACAAAATAAAACTGCCTGTAAAACAAAGAATGAAAGAACCTCAATCCAAAATGCAGAAGAAAGAACTTGAAGAGTGAGGAGAGAGCCAGCACTTATCTCACTGAGCTGACTCACTGGCCAAAGGAAGACACGGAGGCGGACAGAGGCAGAAGCACCTAACTTGGGGTCATTCAGCAGGCGAGGCAGTGAGCAGAGCCAGGACCCTGGGAATCCCCCACTGTGGTCACTGAATGCCAGAGGCTGGGAAAGTCCCTATGCTCCAGGCGGAGGTGAGAGAGTTTTATGTGGAATTTTAAGATTCAAAACAGACTCTTATATTCCATCTTGGGAACACATTCCATCTTGGGAAATGCTGCTCATGGAGGCAAATGACCATCCTCCTTAAGGTTACCCCACACTGGGTATTCTTGTGTGCAGTTTTATCTGGCCATTATATAAGTAAGCCTGTCCTTCTTGACTGGGATTGCTCTCTCATTCTCTCACCCATGGGTTAAATTCCTATTTGTCTTTTCACCTCAGCTCAGAAGTGACTCTCAACAAACCCTCCTCAGGGTAGCCCCATTTATAAGAAAAGAATTGGGTTGTAGAGACAGGGCACGCACCCTAACACAGCAGGAGTCAGGGTGGCACCATCATTGTTGGACAGGTTGTCTCACTCTGAAGTTCTCATTTTCTTTCTCTTTGATTTAGATTGACTTTATTTTTAACTATGTATATGTGTGTGGGTATGTGCACGCGAGTGCAGCGCCCATAGAGGCCAGAAGAGAGTGCTGGATCCCCTGGGGCTGGAGTTTCTGGTGGTTGGGTGCTGGGAATCAAACTTGGGTCCTTTAGCTCTTGAGCATCTCTGCAGCCAACGAGTCATTTTGTTTTTCATGAGGATAATGCCTTAGATTTTTCTATGTAGCCCTGGCTGACCTCACAGAGAGCCTCCTGCTTCTATCTTCAGAATATTGGGATTAAAAGCATAGCATGTTTCTTTGGATCGTTGTGATCGTCAGCTTCTAGTTATGGTATGTGCTAGGGATACTTGGACAATCAATTTTAAAAAGAAAAAAATGTTTGAGACTCATGGCTTGAGAAGACTCGATTCATGGTCAGCTGGCCCATTGTTTCTGGGGGTGAGGTCAGGTGGTTACACCAAGGTGGGAGTCCATCGGTGGAAAGACCCTTACCTCGCTGCCAAAAAAAAAAAAAAAAAAAAAAAAAAGGAAAGAAAGAGGAAGGGTCCAGGCTCCCCTTCCAGGTACATCCCCAGTGATCTCACTTCCTCTCAAATGTCCCACCACCTCCTGACACCAAGTCTCTTACACACATGCCTTTGGGAGGAGCCTTTCAGAGATAAATGGTAGCAATGGCTTGTGTTCTGCACACAGTGCGCGTATCCCTAGCACATACCATGCATTCATAGCAACCCAATGATGAATGCCTGCTGTTGGGCTCTGAGATGCTGACCCTTCCTCCAAGTCTAAGCTTGGTCCCTTTGTCTTCTAAGGTTATATGTACAGAACTCTCAGGTGATAGGTTTGCTCTGGTCAGAACTCCTTCTAAAACAACGTTTCAATAAGGAGGTTTAGTTTGGGTATTTTATGTTTCTTTCAAAAATCTTCTTGTATATGATATGTATGAGTGTCTGTGATCATGTAAATGCAGGCCCATACATGGCATGAGACTGTGGTGTCAGCCTCACCTCCCTCCTTGCTTGACACAGGGATTCATGTTGTCTTTTGCTGTGTATGCCAGTTTCCTCTGAGTTTTCAGATTTTTCTTGTTCTGCCTTCCATTGTCCTAGAGGTGGTGAGATTACAGATGTGCACTAACCATGCTGCTTTATGTAGGTTCTAGGGATTTGAACTCAGGTCCTGACCCTTTCCTAGCAACTAATTTTCCAATTGAGCTGCCTCCAGCCCCTTATGCTTTTTCCATCCCAGGTAATTGTACAATAGAAGGAAGGTGGGACTGTGGAAGTGGAAACTTAAGGGTTCTTTGGAAAGTCAGTTGGATGGTGTTTTGCTGGGGCAAACCTGTAAAGGAATGTTTAGCTGAAGCAGACACAGGTGAAAGGGTGTTCTGCTAAAACAAGCATGTGAGAGCACGGTTCGCCTTACAGTGCAAGGCTGAGCTGCATTTGTCGGGACTCCATAGAGAGAACCACACCAAAAAAACAAAAACAAAACAAAAAACAAACCAACAAACACAAAACACTTCTGGTGGTGTGCTGCAGTTTCTTGCTGCTTCCGTGGTCTCAAACTGATAAGCAGGGTGATGTCAGCTGAGACAGATGCATGTGTTGAGGCAAGACACGTGGAGGACACATGATGTTTGGTGGGTATAAATAGGACTGGATGGACAGTGATGGAGGCTGAGCTAGGTCTGCTTATAGAGTTAGCTGTGCAGAGCTCATGTGTCTCAAGCCTTCTCTGATCTTTGCTGAGAGAGGCACAGACAGCCAAGAATTTCTCCTGGTGTCCCTCCTGGCCCCTCCTACTGACTCATACTGAGGCTGAGGCCTGGCTATCTCTGTTAGATCGTGTCACTGCTGTTGCTAAACTGACTCTATTGAACTGGACTACTGGTATATCTGCTGGTATGTCTGCAAGTGGATGGAGCTGCCACTGCTGACCTGTGAACTGAACTGCCGATTTTCAGACAACACAGACGGGAGTTGCTCCAAGAACCTTTCTTTTTTTTTTTTTTAAGATTTATTTTATTTATTATATGTAAGTACACTGTAGCTGTCTTCAGACACTCCAGAAGAGGGAGTAAGATCTCATTAAGGATGGTTGTGAGCCACCATGTGGTTGCTGGGATTTGAACTCTGCACCTTTGGAAGAGCAGTCGGGTGCTCTTACCCGCTGAGCCATCTCAACAGCCCCTCCAAGAACCTTTCTAAACAGGTCCACTTCCCCTGTGTCCTTTCTTTCCCACTCCCTCTGATGTGTAGTGGGCTACAGGGGAGGCTAAAGCATCTAAGAACCATCATTAGATATAGGTTACAGCTGTGTTCTATCAACAGGCTGTGGTGAGAACGGCAAGAAAACTGTCTGCCATCTGATGACACCAGCGGTGGCTGTTACTCTGATCCTCCTCCTTCTCATTCCCCAGGACAGTCATCCCTAACATCTCAGAAGTGGCCTTACAACCCATCAGCAGGAGCCCCTCCACATGGTCATCACCAGAATGAGAATATCATTAGCCTTGCTCATCGCTAATTAAAACCTCAAGATCAGGTTTCTGGGTACGTCTTGGTACATCTGTGCAGGACACCAGCCCCAGATGGTAGGCAAGCCAGGCTTGAGGCCTGCTTCCTCCCAAGAGAATGTCACAGATGCTGTGGGTGACCAAACCATGCAGCAAGAACAAGCTTAGTCTTGCACACTGCCCCTCAGTGAGCATGCTCAGGAATTCTGCCCTCCTCCGAAATAGCCCCACACCTCACTCTGCAGTCACCTCAGAAGCTTCTGGCCAATTTCTGGGCTCCAGAAACAAAGCTAGTGCTATGGAAACACTGGAAGATGCCTGGATTCCTTAAAGGAAAACAGGATTCCTGGTAGATATCCTCCACTCTCCTCTAGAAGAGACTAGAAAGTTCTAGAGTGATGAAGAGCGGGTGACCAGCTGATGTCATCAGATGGCAGTGCCTTTCCTCTCATTGTTGTCACTGCAGCCTGTCTAGTCAGTGCCACAGCATGGCTTTAGGGTGAGAGCATTACTCTTTAGGAAGCCAGCAAGAAAAAGAGGACTATGGTAAAGACTGAACTCTACATACTACATTCATTTTCTTTTGGAATCTTGTGCATAATTTTTTTGTGTAGTTGTGATGTTTCCTCTGACCGCCCTCAGCCTGGGAGAGGTCTCTTTACTCTGCTTGCCCCTGCCCATGCCCTTTTGCAGGACTCTCTGTTATGATTGTAGACTCTCCCTTGGTTTGGATCTGTCTAATGTGCCCTTGTGCCTGGAGGCATGTGTGATGGTCATTTCTTCCTAAGCCTGGTCCCCTCATCCTGAATAGATGGACTTGCCTGCTCTCATCTCTGCTAGTCCCTGCTACTTCGGAAAATGGTACTGGGGAGAGGACTTAGTCATTAAAGTACTTGCCATGCAAGTGTGAAGGCCAAAATTGGGATGCCCAGCATCTGTACAAAAGACCAGGTGTGGGTGGTATGCGTCTCTGACTCCAGTGCTGAGGGTGTAGGACAGGGTCTGCTTCAGATTCAACTGAAGGTCCTGTCACAAAACTAAGGTGGAGTGTGATAGGTCTGATCCTGAAGTGAGTCATCATTCGGGAGAGGGAGAAAGAGGGAAACCCATTAAGAGCATTCCAGGACAGAGACATGTCTGAAATAGAGCCTTTGGGTCAGGTACAGTGGCTGTTAACACTGAAAGGTCTCTGTTTCCTGTGTGTGTCCTGGTGAGAGTGGGACTTTGTTCTTAGGAAATTCACAATTCACAGTGAGATGTTTAGTTGAGAAGGAACAGCGCTGAGAAGGAACAGCATCCTGTTGACACTGGAAAACTCAACAAAGGAACCAGAAAGAGCAGAGCTGAGGGGGTGGGCAGCAGAGGGGAGGATGGTAGAAAACTGGGAGACTCTGCTAAAAGCCACATAGGGCCGACTCTGAAGTTTTCTCTAAGTTTCTCTCCCTCTCCCTCTCCCTCTCCCTCTCCCTCACCCTCTCTCCCTTCCTTCCTTTTCTTTCTTTCTTCCTTTCTTAAAGATTTATTATTTTGCCTGCCTGTATGTGTATTATGTCTGATGCCCACAGAGGCCAGAAAGGGGATGGACTTACCAGCCACTTGAAGTGAGGGACTCAGTTCAGGATCATATAACTTTATGTAGTTATAATATTTCTATGGAACTGGATTTATAAGCCACCATATGGGTGCTCGGAATTGAACCCAGATCCTCTGCAAGAACAACACCCTTGACTGCTGAGCCATCTCTCCTGCCCCAGTTTCACCAAGCTTAGAAGTGCATCAGAAGGTCTAGAGAGAATCTCAGTGGTTAGGGCACTGCCTGTGCTTGCAGAGGACCCAAGTTCAGTTCCCTGCCTGCACATCTGGCTGCTCACAACTGCTTGAAACTGAAGTTCCAGGGGACCTGAGATTTCTGGCCCCTGTAGGCTCTACACTCCCCTATTCCCACACATTTAATTGAAATATAAATCTTTTAAAAACTGTACCAAAATACAAAGTTACTAAAAAAAAATATCTTAATTAGAAATAAGAGTGAAAGAAATTAAGAGACAGACGTGTTAATAAATTGCCTCGATACATTCTGGGACAGCTTTTCTAGATTTCTGGGTCACAGTCACACCTGTTGGCCTGCCAGAAGTTCACCACACTCTAGAATGGAAAAGTAACTTGTACGTGTGTGGAAAAGGCCTCTTCATGTTCTGACAGTGGGTGCCGCTGTCTGAGGAGGCTCTTCGAGATGATGAAACCCCTCAGCATCCACCTCCCTGCACATATGTGAATGCAGCCATTCACCAGTTCTGTCCCAGGCTGAGAGCAAACAGGCCAGGACATGCTGAGAGGGACAATGATGCCACCTTCCCAGACTAGAGTGTGGAGACCCATGTCTTCTTCAACTCTGGCAACATGATGGGGGCTACACCATCAGCATCACTGTTTAATAAAGAGAAGACTTGCTACCCCGAGTGTCCTGCTCCCACAGCCCCTTCCTATATTTGAAGCTAAACCAAGCAGGAGTAGAGTGAGCCTCTCTTTGGGGTGGGGGTGAAGGGGGACAGATACTGGAAACCAACGAAGGAAAACATCACCTCATGGGAACAAGAGACAGAGACTTGGTCCTCAGTGGGATGGGCTTCTAAACACCACCAACTCCACAATGGCTGGAGAAGACTGAGCAGGACAGGAGGCACAAAGGGCTTAAGAGCTGGAGGGTGAGGAGAGCCCTGAAATTCAAAGTTCTGGACTTGACATGGTGGCACACTCATGAACTTGGAGAAACTATGGCTACCTGTAGGAGTCCTAGGTAAGACAAATCGAGTCAAAATTCCAGCCCAGATGGCTGAGGTATGACCCAGGCCCCCATCTCTTCCTGGAAAGCTACTGGCAGCTGATAGCTGCTGGGGGAGGGAGAATTATTCTCTCATGAATGTGTGGCCTTGATAGAGGATTTCCCAAGTTCCTTCCCCACACCCATGTACACATAGGAAGTGCTAATGGGACTAAGTGGGTTATTAAGGGTGGGGGCATGTGGTTGGGAAAGGCTATGTTGGGAGATGGTTTAAGGGGAGTTGAAGAGAAGAAACAGAAAGATATGATAATGTGACATTGTATACATGTATTAAATTCTTAAGACTGAAGAAAAAATTTTTTTAAAATGACTTCATGAATATCAAAGGAAAAATTTGTAGAACTCGCTTTTAGCTCCAAAGAATTTTGATTCAAACAGCAGCAACTCAGACATGACTCAGTATAAAAAACATCCTGCTGAGTAAGCGTTAAGCAAACACTCTCATAGAGCAAGCAATTCAGTGTAATTGGAATTGTCATTTCGAAGAATCAACGCTCGAGAACAGATGATGCAGATGACAGGGAGGGGGGCCAAGAAAGTAAATGAGGGGCTTCTCCTGGAAAGAGGTGCAGCCTTCTCAGCGCAAAGGAAACCCAATATCCAGACCACATGAAAAGTGATCGCTGTGGGACAGTGCAGCTGTGAAAATCCACGTCAGGTTGTATTAACTCGCCTGGCAAGTTCGTGTAATGCAGGACTCTGAATAGCCACTGACAGGAAATAACTCTGGTAACAAAGACGCCATACCTGTGTTTAATCTGATGCTTCCAAGGAGGGAGGACAGAAATACAAAAAGCTATTCTTTCTTAAAGAACAAGGAGGGGCAGCCTGAGGTACCCGTGGGCTTCTTTATAGACAGCATCTGATAGGCCGATTTAACTAGAAACAGAGCAGGAAAGCAAACGCTCACATTTCTCTGAGAACCCAATTATCTTCATTTCATTGATGAGCTAGACCTACATAAAGCCACAGAGACACTTCTGGCACGGCACCAAAGGATTTCAGTTTGAAAATAATCCAGCCAAGTTATTTGGACAGCAATTAGTTCAGTTGTACAATGAAAAGACAGACAGACAGACAGACAGACAGACAGACAGACAGAAAGTTATTTCCACTAAGGAGCACACAGTCCTGAGAGTCTGTCCCTGCAGACAGATGTACACATCACCATCCTCAGGGTCCTGCCAAAGAGGATACAGGATACCTTGAGAAACAGCAAGAAGAATGGGCTCAGAGGTCATCTACCCACAAATTATAAGGTTTAAATCTCAACCAGCCACTTGAGATGCCCAACAATAAAGCAGGCTTAGTTTACTCTCAGAGCAGAAAGGAAAACAAACCACTCTCCACTCGGGAGTGCCTAGGTTTAACCAAATCCATCACTGTGGCTTATCTATCCCAGATTCCACTGTTAGGTAAACAGGTCAGGACAGAAGCCACTCTAAGTAGACTTTTCCTAGAATTCAGTTCCCTCAGCTCTGCCCATTGCAGAAGGCACAGCAGGGAAACCTCAGACCTCTAACTGAGAAACGCCATCTTGGGATGAGTGACCCCCATAAGCTACCCTCTCAACCAGAGGGTTGCGACCCCTTTCAGAGAGATTGAACGACCTTTTCAGAGGGGTTGCATATCAGATATTTACAACATGATTCATAGCAGTAGAAAAATTACAGTTATGAAGTAGTGACAAAAATAATTTTATGGTTGCAGTCACCATAACATGAGGAACTGCCCTAAAGAGTCACAGCATTAGGAAGGTTGAGAAGCACTGGCTTAAAGGGACATCCAAAGGGAATCAGCTGTCACGTACAGTACACATGTGAGAATAACTCAGAGCCTATTAAAAACTGAGATGCCATGTAGTTTTGAGATACATCAGCCGGTTCCCATTACAATGGACAACAGCCCTGCTCTATTTTTAGAGCTGCTAGAAAGATCAAAGAGGAAGGGGCCTTGTTCCGGCCTCCCAGTCCAGGCCCCTCATCTCTGCTTGCTGTTCCTTTGTATTAGGAACATCTCCAAAACACAGCCGGGCCTGCCTGAAACTCCCACCTTCTGGGGAAAGCATTAAAAACTGCACTGTTGAGTAGGTGCAAGGAGGGAAACCGTCAGGAGGGGACCTGAGACCCTCAGGAGAGCTTTACGATCACACTGAAAGGCCCGTAAAGCAAGAACTGACCCAGCAGGCAGCTCAGGCTCTCTCTGCACACTAGAACCTGAGATTTCCGAAGCTGGCTTCTGTGGATGAATGCCAATCAACAGCAGCAGGACCAAGCCTACCAGGCTCCCTTCCTCTACTCACGCACACACACATGCACGCACCACCCCACTGGCCCTAGTGGGTTAGGTTGAGGTTAAATTACTCAGAGGTAAAATGACTTACTTTGGGTGAACAGGCTGTACATTTATCAAACGCCAGGCTGACAGGAAGGACATTATCGAACCGTGACAGAAAACCCCGGATCTAAAAACAAACAGAACAATTACTCATTAGGCCAGGGATAAACACAGCTATAATGATGCATGTCTGTGGGTGACAAGGAGGAAGAAATGGTTATTAGGGGTCCTGACACGGGGGATTCTGTGAATGTAAGTTCTTCCCCATGTGGTAATAGGTTTGGGAGAGAACTATACTGACTCTATTCCCATGATGGACATGATCTTTAGATGTTTGAGACCTAAAAGCGCATTTACTTAAAAACATAAAAAGCGAGGTGGAAGACCTCAAGCACTGTCTTGGGGTTGGGGTGGGGCTTAGTGGGTAGAATCCCTGGCTAGCATACACCAGGCTCTGCTCCATCACCAGCATGGCATACGCCCAGGCATGGTGGTGTGCATCTCAGATCCCAGGACTAAGGAGGTAGAGGCAGGAGGATCAGGAGTCCAAAGTCATCCTCGGCTACATAGCAAGTCTAAGGGTAACATGGGCTACATGAGGCCTTGTCTCAAGAACAAAACAAACAGGAAGTACTGTTTTAAGAAATGCCTGAGGCTAGGGTGTAGTCCAATGGCAGGTTGCTTGTCTGGCCTGTAGGAGGCCAGGGTTCCACCCCAGCATCACAAACAGAACAAAACTCAGACATCTAGGTCGCTCTGACTCGCTTCCCTTATGGAAATACAGAGGCCGGGGTAAGTGTGCATTTCCACAACTCTTCAGTGGCTTCTCAATGGCAGACCACTTGGGAATAACAGAAGACAAAGACTGTCATAAAGGTAGGCACACTGACTAGCTGCTGACCACAGACCCCACGGAAATAAAAAGCGCACAGTCACACCATTGATGGGGAAACAGCACCACCTTGAGCAGAAACATCTGATTGCAACCAATAAATCCACTTTCAGAGCAGCTTGTCGGTTCCACCCACCATGGCTGAGTGGTAATGGTGAGCTGTTCCCTCTTGTATGTACCAGGAAGATATCATTTCTAAAACTTGTAATGGCAAAGCCTTGATCATTTCCACAGAAGCCAGCGTCTGCAGTAAGCAAGACAACACAAATCTTGAAAGTTCTTTTATTTGATGCCAGAACTCCCAGTTTTAAAGTCATGAAACATGTTCAGGTGAAACAGCCTGGCATGGGTGGGCAGGAGGAAATAAAACCTGGTTTCTAATGGGGCCTATCTCAGGTTCATACTGCTGTCATGGTCACCATGACTAAAGGTGGCATCTCAGTTTCCTACTGCTGAGAGAAACACCATGACAAAAGAATTTGGGCGAGGAAAGGGTTTATTTCAGTTTACAGTTCCACATCACAGTCGATCACAAAAGAAGTCAGGGCAGGAACTGGAGGCAGGAACTGAAGCAGAGACCATGGAGGAGTAACGTTTACTGCCTTGTTCACCATGGCTTGCTCAGCTTGCTTACTTATAGAACCTCAAGCCATCTGCCACACCCACCACCCACATCAATCACCAATCAAGAAAATACCCTACAGGCTTGCCCACAGGCTAATCTCATGGAGACTTTTTCCTCAACTGTCATTCCTTCTCTCATTTGTCCAGGCTGGTGTCAATCAGTAGGCGGACCTCCATAGCCAGATGGCACCTGGCTCCCTGGCACCCTCTTTTTAGGTAACGGCATTCTCTTTTATGTCTCTTCGAAAGTTTTCTCTGCTTTCCTCTTTTAGAGCCAGGGATCAGATCCAGTGTCTCAGACTTGCTGAGCACAGCCTCTCCTGTTAACTTCAATCACCTCATTTAAACAGTGCCCCTCCCCACCCCCGCAGGGTCCATGCTTAAGCACAGGCATGCATGCCAGAGGAGATCAGGTGTCTTCTATCATTCTCCAACAGATCACTCTACAACAGCAGGAAGGCTGGCCAGTAAGCTCTTGGGACCTGCTTGTCTCTGTCACGCTAGGCCTACAGGCACACACAGATTCTCCAGGGTCCAATCACGATATGTGAATAGAAAAAAAGAACAACCCTCTCAACTCTCTTTACTCGGAGCCGTTTTAAATAGACAGCTGAGTTCAGATGAACACAGAGTCTGCTGCTGTTCACAAAGGTCTCCGTTTGCTGTGCTGCAACCCCACAGCCTGATGGGAAGTGTAGTCTCACCTCCAGTACACCCAATCTTGAGAAAGCCTACAGGCCATTTCCAGAGCCCCTTTCAATCCAGAGCAAAAAACGTACTGTCTCAGTTAGGGTGACTATTGCTGTGAACACCCTGACCAACACAAGCTGGGGAGGAAAGGGCTCACTTCACCACAGTTCCACAACACAGCCCATTATCCAAAGCAGTGAGGGCAGCAACCTGGAGGCAGAAGCTGATGCCATGAATGGGTGCTGCTTACTGGCTTGCTCCTCATGGCTCACAGAGCCTGCTTTCTTATAGACCCCAGGACCACCAGCCCAGGGATGCACTACCAACAAGGGGCTGGGCCCTCTCTCATCAATCATTAATTAAGAAAATGTCCTACAGGTTTGTGTGTAGTCCAATTATACAGAGGCATTTTCTTAATCAAGGTTCCCCCTTCCCAAATGACTTTAGCTTGTGTCAAGTTGACATAAAACTATCCAGCGAAAGTATTAAGTCACAACTGACTGACTCCTTGGGAAACTTTGAAAATGTGACTTTTAGTTTTCTGTCTCTAAGGGATGTGGTGGCCACTTCACAAACTAGAACAAGAGGTAAGTTTAGGGGGTGGGGTGGGGATGTCTGCTAGTCAGGAACCAAGAAGAGTCATCAAAACTGCTGAAAGGACCTGTATTGCAAATGACAAAGGACAACGCTGAGCTCCTGATGAGCACCGGGTTTAAACCTCATGCATGAGAGGTTTGAATGCAAGCTCGGGGGTCAGTGAGACTGCTCAGCAGTAAGAGCACTGGCTGCCAAGCCTGATGGCCTGGGTTGAGTCCCTGGGATCCACGTGTTAGAAGGAGAGAACTGACTCTTACAAACTTGTCTGACTGTCACATGCATGCCATGGCTCACACTCACCCATGCACAGGTAAATACATATGATCAAAAGATAAGATGCACGCATGCTCTCTGTTCACAGTGTGCCTCACACACACCTAAGCTACTTTCATACTGAGGTCCTTTAAAGCAATCGGAGCTTACTAAAATGCTATTGAAAGCGGCCCACACAGCTGGCTCCATTCCGTGGTGGCACATGGAGCTTCTGTTGTCATTTCTGTTCTGTAGGAATGGTCTCTGCTAAACTTAGGAACAGAGGTTGGGGCCTGAGCTAGAGGGACAGGAGAGAGTAGAACTAGGTAGGAAGCTGAAAATGAGAGGGAGGGGGAGGGGGAAGGGGGAGAGGGGAGAGGGGGAGAGAGGGAGAGAGGGAAGGAGAGGGAGGGAGAGGGGGGAGAGGGAACATGAAGGTCAGCAGCAACAGAGGTCACAGGTATACCCCAGGAGTCAAGCCATCTCACCAGCCCCATGGCTAATGTTTATTCATGGCATGAAGAGTTTAAAATTCTTCTTTTGCATGTGCAAATTCAGTCACGCCACAGATGTTTGTTTATTTTTGAGAAAGGGATTCACTCTGGAGCCCAGGCTTGCCTTATACTACTGCAACCCTTCTCCTAGTGCTGGGATAAGAAGGCTGAGTCCCCAACCCAGCTACCTGCTGGAAAACACATTCTCCAGCACATGTCATCAGTTGGCCACGTGTGTAAGAGCTTGAAGTTAGGAACAAGCTCTACAGTCTTCCCACACAGCAGGGCTATAGACCATGAAGAACTGAGAGTCTACAAATGACGTCTTAAGTGTATGGCCAACTCTGATCCCTCAGCCTGACAGGAATGTATAAAACGTATGGAGCAGAGGCTGCTGCCAACAGTTCAGCACTATCCTTAGTTATCCTTCACAGAGGCCAGGCATCGTCTCATAGTCCAAGAAAGGAAACATTTATCCCAGGTTAGAATCCTTCCCACATTTTCTAGGAAGAACACCACTATTCCACCTTATGGGCCAAACAAATATTTAAATTTAGAAGGTCTATAAAGTGTCAAAGATTCTGTTCTAGGCCCTTATCTGTGTTTTAAGACATATTTTATTTAAAGTGTGTGGTATGTGCACTCCTGTGTGCAGTGCCCACGGAGAGGTGTTAGGATCCCTGGAGCTGATAGTTGTGAGATTTCAGACTTGGATGCTGGGAACTAAACTTGGGTCCTCTGCAGCAGTAACATGTGTTCTTAACCACTGAGCCATCTTTACAGTCTCAACTCTCCTCTTTCACAGGTAAAAGCACCAAGTCTCCTCTGTGGCGGTGAGAAGCAGTGCAGGTGCTTGCCAACACTTATTACAGTCAACTCATTTCAACCGTAAATTATGCCTCAGAAAGGCTAATTTAGAAACAGTTTATAAATTTGGTAGTTTCAACAAGTTCAGAATGAAAAGTTCCTGCACCTCCTATACCCCTAAATAATCACCAGCTTAAGTGTCCAGCTTAACTGAAAAATAACAGTTTTTCTTTATTCATTTCTGGTTCTTGATGCTAATCCCAGGGCCTTGTGATTGCTACATTTTAGCACAGAGCTATGTGCCCTCTTGCCCAGAAGAAAAGATAAGCCCGAAGTATGTTTCTTTTCTGCTACCTGCATTTAGATGAAAGCTACCTATGCTTTCTTGGCTCCTGCCCTGTAAGTCACTGTCAGACTCTTAATAAGCAAAGGAAGCGAGGCGAGATCTCTGCTGCAAACATCAAGACCTGGGTTATCCCTGAGCTTGGCCATCAGTGCTCTGAAGACAAGAGATGCTGCCCTGGGTGTGAGGTGAGAGGTAGCAGCAGGACTCACAGGCCATGAGCTCAGGGCTGTTAAAGGGACGGAGACTGGCAGTCCTGTGACTGTCTTGCATTGTGGCCAGACTTCATCAGGTGTACAAGGCGCTCCAGGAAATGCACCTAGCAACAGAGGTTAGTTCACCGAATGGGTCTGGCTCCATGCCACCTGAGGAGTGTGACCATCCCTGGAAGGAATGCCACCACCAAGTCTTTCTTTCTAGGGTGGTGCATATGCAATGACCATGGTCCTGGAGGTTTCCAGTGGTAGCCCTGAGCTGTGCTGGCAAAGGTATAGTCTGGAAGGGCTCTGAGGTGACTGATGGCAGGGCAGGGATGGGAATCCCTGGATTGGGTTGTAATTTTAGCTAAAACACCTCCAGTTTTACAAGGGTTCTTCATACGTCTAGTCTGCTCTCCATGCAATGGCCAAAGCTTCCCCTTGTCATGCCCGGTAGGGGTGCAGGACATCCACATGCACCTGTCAGGTCGTCTGCATGCACTGGTCCTATGGTAGCTTAGCTGGGTGTTACTGCATCCAATTACCTTCCACACTTTCCAGATTAGATAAGCAAGACTCAGAGAAATGGCGCAGCCTTACAAGCACCAAAGAGAAAAGCCAGCAATCTCAGCTCTGGTTTATTTTGGCTCTAAAGCCTGGTGGAAAAGCACAGAGGACAAAGTGAGAGTGGGAAGGATGGTGGGAGGGAGAAAAGGAGGAATTCAAACACTGTCAAACAACAACAACAAAATGAATGCAGAAGGTGAATTCAATTATCTTTAGTGAATTTTACCCAGTTGGACACAAAAGAAATAGATAGGAAAGGAGGGGGCCTCCTCTCTGGAACACTGTCCTGGCCATGTCTCCACCTGTGCTCAGTGTAACTAACTTTGGTGCCAAACCCACCTTGCCTCAATGGGAAGCTGAGATCCACTCCTCAGGAACAGCCACCCCAACGTGCCTGAGGCCCCCTTGGTAGCCCCATGGCTTGGGTGTTGCAGCAGCTCCCTACAGACTTGGCAAGGCTGCTAGAGCTTGGAGTTTGCATGCGTAAAAATGCGCCTGGAACTCCAGATCGATCTTGGATGCTGAAAAGAGTCTTAATCACATCCTGAGCCAAGATGGAGTTTAGCAGCAGCGAGCCCCAGGCACACTATGGAGGTCTTTGTTTTAGATAACAGCTTCCATTCCCATCACTGGCTGCCTCTCATTATTGAACCAGAGCCACAGAGGGACCAAAGAGCTGAACTGGAAGCCAGCCAGCATCATCCTCAGAAAATATTGCAGGATGCAGCTAACTCTCAAGATGTAGCGCGGGCACTGTTTCCTGAGTTCGATGACTCTTCCCAATTTCCTGTTTAGAGGGTAGACAAACTTCCACTTTAATAAAAAGTGGAAAGAGAAAGAAAGCCAGCAGGGGCAAGTGTCTCGTGTGCCCAGAATTCTGCCAGTGCCCTAATGAATAGAATCCATCTGTGACTCTTGGGCCTACTATTAGGTTGTCCCCATTTACAGGCAGAAAGCAGGTTCAGAGGCAATGAGACACTTGCCAAGGAGCAGGTGAACAGCAGGAGAAGGTGGTCAGATCATATACCTGGGGCTCTCCTAGCTTTGAGGTTCTTCCCTCTGGACAGAGATCCTACTGTGTCCTCATGGCCTGGGTTTTGTCTATTACCTTAGACTGTACCAAGGGCAAGCACTTCCTTGATGTCTCTGACCCCTGTGCTCTGCAGCGCCTGTGCTCGGGAAGCACCAGCTGGTTGTATGGAGAGGATGGACAGTATGACCAGGTCACAAAGGACAGCGGCCAACATAGTGCAACTGTGGACCATCCCATTATCCTGCCACCATCTAGCTGAGGGTCACAGAGCCTGAGGGGAGGGAGAAGAAGAAAGCTCTTTCCTAGGCTACACCTCAGGCAATGCCCTCCTGCTGGACCTCCTCTAAGCAGACAGGGCACAAGAGTTGAGTATCTTTAACCCACCCCTTCAGGGGGAGAAAGATAGCTCGGTGGTTAAGAGCATATGCCTTCTTCCTGAGGGCCTCCCTGAGTTTGATTCCCAGTACCCATATCAAGCTGCTTAGAACTGCTTGTAACCCCAGCTCCAGGGCCATCAGACACTCTGACCTCTGTCGGCACTTGTATTCAGGGGCATATACCACATGCAGTCACTCACACAAATACGCATCATTACAATAATAAAAATAAATCTTAAAAGGAAAAATAGAAGGCTGGAGAATGGGGAGAGGGGCGTCAGAGCCTGAGCAGACAGGCAATGAACAGTGGCTCGAGCTTTGGGCTCCCTGTCTACTTTACCTCACGCAGAGGACTCCCAGTCAGCCTCTCGTGGTGGTCTGCCCTAGTTTTGTTTTTCTGCAAAGAGTAAAACGAGAGAATTCAAGAGCCTCAGAGAACCACGAGCTTACAAGTGCAGACCTAGGGGAAGGGTGCATGTACACACTCACACACACACACACACACACACACACACACACACACACACGGCCCTAGGTACAGGACATGTGCACTCAGGGACTTTTCCTTACCAGTATTTAAGAGTTAGGAGTACATTCCTCAAAGGCAAAAATGTTAGCTGCTTAGTTCACAAGTTAGAACTGGGCCTGGGTGTCTGGACACCTGCTGCGGGGTCCTTCCGAGGTGCACAGGCAAAGGTTGTTAGACCACAGGTGTCTACGTTGTCTGTCAGGCTCTCAAAGACCAGAAGGCCAACTTTCTTGAGTGTCAGGAGAGGCTGTACATTTTATAACACCTGAGTGAACCTCCATCGAAGCCTTGTAGAGCTCACCCATCACCCATCACCCAGGAGCCAGGAAAGGACAACTACCATGGTCAACTGTCACGGGCAACTTGGCTGGACTTGGAGTCACTTAGGAGACCCCGTGAGCATGTCTGTGTAGGAGTTTTCAGACTACAAAGAGGGGAGGCCTTTTTTGGATGTGGGCAGTACCATCTCATGGGCTGGGGTCCTCAACCAAATAAAAAGGGGAAGAGGGAGCCAGCTGAGCACCAGCATTCTCTCCTGTAGAAGACATGGCTTTGAGAAGCATCAGAGGAAGCAGACTTGTTAGAAGGCTTGTCTCTCAGGGAATAGAACCCAGGCATCCTCTATCAGTAGAACCCATCCTTATGCTTACTCTAAATCCTTCCTCCCCAGGCCCTTACCCCGGCACTGCTTATCAGGCAATAGAACTCACTCTTTTTTGTTTGTTTGTTTTTCGAGACAGGGTTTCTCTGTGTAGCCCTGGCTGTCCTGGAACTCA
>NC_034591.1:130439539-130448531 GCF_900095145.1 Mus pahari | reverse complement strand
CCTGCCTCTGCCTCCCGAGTGCTGGGATTAAAGGTGTGCATCACCACGCCTGGCTCCAGAACTCACTCTTGTTGTAAAGCTTACAGGTGCTTTGCCAAAAAGATGTACATTGCAAGGGAGTTTCAATGAAACTATCCCTGAAATGGTGTTCTGATAATTGCCACGTGGAGGCTTTCCCTCAAAGTTTTACTGTTTTTAAGTGAGCAAGAAAGATAAACCCTGAGTTCAGATTCTGGAAGTTTCTGACCCAGGGTCTGCTAAAGTGCTGCTGACCTGGGGTTCATTCTTCACCTCAAGTGGCTGTTCCCTTGCTGGTGGTGAGGTGTGCAGGGACCCTCACAATTTCTCTCTGCTTCCTGACTGTGGACACAATGTGGCATGTGGTCTCATGCTCCTGTTGCCACACCCTCTTCTCTGTGCTGGCCTATGATCTAGAACAAATCCTTTTCTTAACTTGTCTCTGGCAGATATTTTGTCATCAAGATGAAAAAGTAACAAATACAACAACCTGACTTCCTTTCTTGCCTCTCACATTTCCCGTGTGTGATGCACATGTATGGAGGTCACAAAACACATACACACACACACACACACACACACACACACACACACACACACACACACCACATGGACGCGCATGCGCACGCACACATATATTCCATGTAAGACTCTGAGTATGCACCAGAGGTTGCTATTCCGTGTCTTCCTTATGTATGTACAGAGGCAGGACTTCTCACCTGGACCCAAGGCTCTTCAGTGAGGCTGGTCTAACTGGCCAAATGCTCTAAGAGTCTCCTGTCTCCTCCTCTCAAATGCCAATGCTGGAGTCACAGGCGGGCTGCCATGCTCACCCTGCACTTACATGGAAACTAGGAACGTGAAGTGTGGTCTTGGGGCTTGTGCAACAAGTACTTTATCCACTGAGTCACCCTCTCCCACTCTCACATTTGTGTCAGGGCCTTACTATGTGCCCCAGAGAACCTTGAACCCTCAACTCACCTGTCCCCACCTCTAACTGCTGGGACTACAAGCCGTGCCATCATGTCTGGTTATCATTGTCTGAGAACTACAATGAAAAAGTTATCTGCCAAAGTCCCCTAACCAAAGGGCACATACTATAGGAATCCATTTTCTCTAAGTGTGACAAAAGCTTCCGTGAGTTGGGAAGAGCTCACCAGTCTGTTGGAAGGGACATCAGGAGAAGCAAACACACATTTGTGCGTGTGTGCATGTGTGCTTGGATCATTCATTTAGTGATTTAGGTCATTATCTGTATATGATTCATACATCAATATAATACATTTTTTGAGAAAAAAACCCTCTCTTCATATACAAAGCAGCTTTACTTGCTGCCTGCTTGCAGTATCTATCCCTGTGGGTTGGGCCAGAAGCTAAAAAAAATAAATAAATGTAAGAAAAAAAAGTTTCAGCCCAAAGAGCCTGCTCTCGAAGCTAGTGGTTGTCATGGGTTTCAAGGCTAGCGCCGGGTCTCTTCAGCTCTAACATTCAGCGGGGGGCTAATCGAAGTTCTCACTGTCCCTGGACAATATCTGAACAGGCCAGTTTGCCTGGGCACTCACTCATAGGAGGGACAGAGCAAGATAGTGCTCCCAGGACCCACTCACAGGACAGCAAAGGAGTCTGGAAATGCTCCCCACCATTACACACTGGTGTTGGGGGTGGGGCGAGGGCTTTCCAGGCATGGCACCCCACAGGGACAGATTAATAAGCGCTCTCCTTGGGACACTGAGAAAATGAGCCAGAACTTTACAGGTCATTCTTTACAAGCAAAATACACAAAGGGACTTAGCCAGCTCCCCTCCAACAGGAAACCATTTGTCTCTGGAGGAGGGAGAAAAGAGGAAGAGAAGGAGGGGGTTGGAAGAGGGAGTGGAGGGGGAGGAGGGAGAGGAGGGAAGAAGGATGCTGAATCTGCCCCCAGGAGATGATGCCCCCTAATCAGAGCACAGTCACATAAATGGTCCCCTCCACTTGAGAAAAAGACAAAAAACAAAACAAAACAAAAAAACAAAACAAAAAAAAAAACATTTGTTTAAATGGGGACTGAGCAATTCTGATTAATTCTAAAGTTCTTTCTCTTCTTTCTGTTTTAGAATGTTGCTAAAAATAAAGGCTTAAAACCTGAAATAAGTACGCCACACACACACACACACACACACACACACACACGCACACTTTTACCATATACGGTGGCATTATTCTTCAGCTTTTGAAAAGGCCAAATGAAGAGATGGCCAACAACCAAAATAACCCTTCAGATAACTGCAAAAGACGAGAAAGCTGGAAAGCTCAGTGAATGGCAGGCAACTGCCAGGCTTACTCGTTGGGGATGAATGCCCATGGAGGGATGAGTTGCCATAGCACTTGGGAAATGCAGGCACACGTATCTGACACACATCTGACACGGCCACCTGTCTAGGGAGGGTGTTTTGCCCTCTGGCCTCAGCACTAAGAAAGCAACAGAGGCTGCAATTTAACTTAAAGGAAGAAACCAGTGCAGGGAACTTCAATTAAGGCTCCTCAGCATGAAGTCTGTAAGGGAGATGAGGAGGAGCAGGAAGAGAGGTGGGATGACCTGGAGGCAGCGTCTAGTCAGCAGTGTCAAGGCATCAAAGTGAGGCAGTGCCATGGGTTCATCTCCTCCCAGCATTGTCTCTGTCCCCGAGTGGGTGTGCAGTGGGTGTGCTGCTGGGAGAGTGTGCTGTAGCACCTTCCCCTCTACGAGAGGATGGGGCAGGACCACAGCTCACTTCCAAATCACTCACCTGGTGAGGCACAAGTCCCAGTGAGGTGGGAGGCTCATTCATGCGGTCATCACTGCTGCTGGCAATGGCGTAGCCCCTGCAAGAGGGAAGCAGAAGGGCTCTTAGCTCCTTCGTGCTCATGGTGAGCAAAGGAAAGAACATCTCAGGACACTGGAAAGAGTTAGGGGAAGCAAATGCCCCTTCGCTGGGCTTCATAAGCTCACGGGAAACTCGTGTCCAGGGGAGGGAGGGAAAGGGGGTTAGTTTCTTAAAATGGGTACACAGTGTGGCAAGGCTGAGAGCGAGCTGTGGACACTGCCAAGTGGCAAACTCCCCTCTGTGCTTTGGGTCCATCAGCTGTGAAACAGGAGGGAGGAGGCAGCATGATACATGAGGGGCCTGTGAGATAAACTGCCAAGGGCAAGGCCTGCCTGCCTGTCTCCCCCCTCCCCACTCCTTCCTCTCAGGCTTTCACTACTCTCTGAAGGGTAGCCTTAACTCCTGGCATGGGCTATCCTCCAGCTCAGCCTTCCTTCCAGCAGCTGGGAGTGGCTTCCTCTAATTTGCTAAACTTATCTAAATGCCACAAAAATGGAGGAAGGGGATATAAAAGTAAGGAGCTGAGTTGGAGATGTACCGGCCCCTCCTGAGCGAGGGTCAATGTTCATTTATGTCCCAGAAGAACTATTTTTTAACCCATTACAAGGACAAAGAAGGCAGGGATTTGGGACCAAGGAGGTGCAGATTTTACTTCCTACTAGAGGTAGGAAGAAACTTGGATGGTAGGGGAGGTGAAGGCAGGGGAGGACACAGCTGCTCATCCCCCCTTCCTGCCTTGTCTACTAGCCACTGAGGCCCTCTGAGTGACATGACAAGCAGATCACTGCTGTGGCTTTCTGCCATTGCCTTTCTTGGAATTCAATTTGGACGAGAAATAAGTGTTTTCTAAATCTGATTCTCCGCCTGCACTGCCAATGGCACATATAGCACAGCTCTCCAAAGCAGGGCGAAGTGATGCTGGGGGGGGGGGAGGGGCAAGCCTGGCTGCCACTCATGAGCCATGAGTCTGAGATGCCAAGCCCAGCTCCACCACCAGAAATGCTGGCACTGGGCAGATTAAGGATCACAGTGAGAGTGAGGGCAACCTGGGCTACATGAGTCCGCAGCAAGTCTGGAATACAAAGAAAGGCAGCCTCAGTCCAAGAACAACAGCAAGGAAATCACTGATGCTAGTTAGACAAGTCGACAGGTCTGCCATGCTTGGAGAAGGGCCCTGCACAAACTTTTGAGAAATGAACCACAGCATCTATAGTCTAGTCAGGTGTGGGCACCTGTTTGCCCTCAGGCCAAAATCTCAACTTCAGTGGAGAATAAGAGCTCTGTTAAATAAGATTATACAGAAATCTTAAACCTGACACGTAACAATGCCACTGAAAACCTGGATGGCTTTAACCTTTCCCAGGCACAGCTCTATAAGCATGTGCCAACAGACAACAATGGGCCAAAGCAAGGGAGACAGAGAGGATGCAGGGAGCCACACGAGGGAGGGACACAGGGACCAGATAGTGCAGCTGGGGCTCTCAGAAAGAGCATGGAGGACAAGAGGACCAGGCAGAGTGGTGCTCTAGGGACAGGGCAGAGAATCACTGCAGACGGAAGTCTCACACCAGAGGTGCAGATGCTGCAGAAGGCTGAGCTAGAATAAACTGGAGCAGGGAGATGGCCTCCAAAGCCACTAGGGGAAGGAGGGAGGGGAAGAAGAAGGGGAGGGGAGGGGGAGGGGGAGGGAAAGGGGGAAGGGGAGAAGATGAAGAGGAGAAAGAGAAGGAAGAGGAGGAAGAAGAGAGGAGGAGAAGAAAGAAGAGGAGGAGGAGAAAGAATATGCCAGTCTAGAATTCCATCAAACATGAGAAACCTCCTTAAACACAAAGACCTTTTCAGAAAAAGGAAAACTGAAACCCTTATGAAAATTCTGCAGGCAGAAGACAATGCCTCAGGGCCACAAGTTTAGAGACACAGGAGGAAATGAAAAATGTTAGCAAAACTAAATGAATACTAACTATGTAGCAATATCTTCTGGGGATTAAATATATAAAGAAATTTTCAAAAACAAACATGAAGGTCTTGCTGGCCATCCAGCCAGCGTTTACTCTCCTCTCTGCCTCTCGGGACTTTCTTCGGAGAGGCCACAGGCCCAGATGGCAAAGTTAGTACCTTAGCATTCTTTTCAAGGTGAATCAAAGACTTCATTTTCTGACAAGGGTCTTTAAGAGGCAGCTCATACTTCTGCAGCAACAAGGCAGCTGTCTGCAAAAAGGGACCCATGAAGAAAGAGGCTGGTCCATTTTCCAAGGTTGCTGTGACAGGAAAGCATGTCTGTAGTCCATGTTAGCACAGGGAACAGTGCTCATGGCTGGAGTCCATGTTAGCACAGGGAACAGTGCTTTGGGACTATGCAACCAAAACAGCACCTGGCAGCCTTCAGGGCTGTGTGCTGGATGTGAGCCTGGAGGGTCTGCAGCGTGGTGAAGCTGCACTTAGAAATACAAGCTAATAACTGCAGGGCCTTGCTGTCAAGACAGCTAGCAGCTTTGTGCTTTGCCTGCTATGTGTTGCCTTGATGGAAAACTGCACCAAGCAGGAGAGATCTAGACTCAGGAACAACAAGGAAAGCACCAGGCCTGAAGATGGTGTGGGGAAGGAAGTTGTGGCCTGAGGGGTCCAGTGACCTGAGAGAAGAGGTTACTTAGTGCATCCCAGACGGCACTGAGAAGACAGGGGAAAGGCCGCTGGTGCATTTATCCTTCCCAGGGTGCCACCAGCAAATGACCGTGCTGGAGAAGCCAGGCTAGAACTGGGAATAGTCACAGGCTTTGTGATGAGGGCTTCTGTTCTGGAGAAGCAGCTGATGACAAGACAGGTGCTTAGGCTGAGTAGGAGGATGGGCATGAGTGCCAGTTAAGAATTATTTAAAGTGAGATTTCGATAGTGGCAAATGACACTTGGCCCTGGACATTCCTTTACAATCTGGCAGCCAGTGACAGTGACACTGACTGGATGGACCTGTGACCTTTTGTATGGTTTTGTTTTAAGCTGTAGTCATCTGAAAATGCTTCCTGGAGAAAACTAACAAAGAGGCCTTCCTGCTCACTGCTGAGCTATCTCCCACTGATGGATACTGGGCGGGAGGGAGGCACAGTAATACACAGATGTGCACTGACGGCTGAGCCCAGCAGGCTCCACTGAGTAACCCTAAACCCACCCTGGTCACACAGCTGGCCTGGTCAAACTCATTGGATCACAAACCAAACCAAACCGAAAGGTCATGTATATGAGAAAGATACGTGTAAGGTGGAAGCAGGAGATGGGCAGTGGTGTGCGGGAGAAGAATCATCACTATAACCATGTTATCTATATGTATGACATCATCCAGGAACAAATCTATTAATTAAATAAAGAAAGAGAAAACTGATGAAAGGAATCCCTTTGTCTCAAGCTCCAGGGGCTTCTAGTTTGTTATTAAAATAGCTGCCATTTGCCTGTAAGTAGGCACTGTCACACATATGTGAAACTGGAGCGCAGCATCTTGTGCCCATAGGCAGGGAGGCTGAATGGTACATGCTGAGCCTCTAGACCAAATCCGGATGTGGACTTTGAACTTTAATTGGCCAAGTTCCTGGACACAGAACTCAGCCACAGGCAGCTGATATAGTTCCTAATGCCAGAGACACACTTATATTACATATATTATATACACTACACATTGTATACACTATAAATACAGTATACACATTGTATACACTATATATACAGTATACACACTCACAATGTCCAGGACTAAGAAACCATAATAGGCTAACAGAAGAGAAATGTAAAAGACCAAATGCCCTTCTAAAGTCTTCCTCATCCTTATCAACTACCAAAATAAATCAGAAGAATTCAAGTGGGGTACGGGGGCATACCCCAAAGATTACATGCTGACTGGACTAGGTGTTTTTAGTCTTGTGCGGGGGGTGGGGGGGGAGACAATGACCAGCCACTACCAGCAAGTACTCGGTTCAAATGTTCATCTGTGGGCCCCAGACTCACCCCTCAGGATGCTGCAGGACAGAGACCATCAACTCCACAGCCAGGGCGCCTGCAATCACGGCCAGGCCTGGGCGGCTCACTGTGCACTGCTGGTCCAGAGTCCGGTCTCTGGTTGACTAAAGAGAAGCAACCACAGATGTGTGTAGAATATTCTAATTCAGCCAGACCTAGGTGAACCTGAAACTCCCTAAGATAAAGCTTTAAAATTCATCCTGTCTTGTCTTGGGAGAAAACAGTATGTAATTAAACAAGGCACTACACTGAACAGTATGTGCACTGTAAAGAGACAGAGATAAGACATTAGCCATCAGCATGGCTTCATGGTGGCTCTGAGCCATCCTCCCCAACAGGAATCCATCACCACTCCTGTACTGCATACAGAGTCACAGGGAGAAACAATCATGAATGGCCGGTAACTGTCCTGCCTGAGGTAGTGGCTCAGAGTGACCCTGACTGAGGCAGGAGCCACAATCTCTACCCTGTGTCCTCTGTTCCTGTGCACTGCCTCATTACCCTGACTGTGCTCTGAGGACTTCAATGCAAAGCGGCAAGCATCTGTTATTACCTGGCTACATGCACAAGCTGTTACTGGGTCAACCCCACAAATTCTAATCTTTCAAACAGGGGAAAATTCCAGGGTTGTAATAATGCTATAAAAACTTCAATGTAATGAAAAGACATGGCTGCCCTGCTTGGGGGCTCAACCCTGTTTGATGGCACCCACTGACCAATAGGACAGCCTGCACATTCTAGCACCTTATGAAGATCATTAAGCCTCCTTCCTCACACCAGAGGAGATAGCAGCTTTTCTCTATGGTAGGAGAAGCCAGTCATTCCAGAGAGAGAAGACTGGGCTGTATAACAGCAGAAGGGGAAACAGGGCAGGTCACAGAGAAGGTCTGCCACTGACCCCTGAGAGAGGCCTGTTCCTGCAGGCTCACTAGGCTGCAGAACCCAGCTAGAGGCGTTGCTGGCTGCCTCACATTCCACTGGCCCATCAGTGAGCATGCTCAGAGTGGGGGTGGGGGCTCCTTGTCTAGATCGTCAGATAAAAATACACTAGGCACAGTTAATAGGTCAATTTCAGACATACAAGAATTTTTTTGTTACTCTAAGCAGCTCTTGACTACTTTAAAGGGCAAGCTTATATACTTAAAAAAATCAAAACCAACCAAACAAACAAACAAACAAACACCCCCAAAAGAACACACTTGCTGTTTACCTGAAATTCAGTTTGCAGGCACTGTGACAGGCCCGTGCCGTGCCCTGTTCTGCAGAATGACAGAGAACACGAGGCCTTCTGGATCACCAGAGGACTACAAGGGAGCGGGCTATGCAGAAGCTTCCTCAATCAGCTTGTCACAGGCTGTGGCGGTAAGAGTGCCAACACGGCGCACGGTGGGACAGTTCCCCTCCCCACAACTAGAGAGCGCTCTTTATTAGACTGTCTTTAAGCAGCACTGGGAGGACAGGAACACAGAGCCTGACTTACATCTCCTGGAGCCACCACATCATTGCAGAAGTAACAGCCAAGCCTGTACCCAGGGATGTTGGCAAAAAGTGAGGAGCCCAGGTCAGCAGGTGCTACAAGATGGCTTGGGCAGAGGTCCCCAGCTCCCTGCTGCTTGGGTTTCTTCAGGCCATGTCTCATGACAACAAAGGTATCAAACCCCAAGGCAGCGTTGATGACCAGCTGTTAGCAGTGGAGGAAGAAAAGGGAGTCAGGACAAACATATCTCAGGCCAAGGAGATGTTCATATTGCTTTCTTATTTCATGTGAGTGTAACTAGTCTTTAATAGCCATATAAAACCTGCAAGAGACTTGATAAGATGCATGAACCATCTCATTTAAACCCTTTACAAATATTGTCTGTTTGTAGATGAGGGTACCAAAAGTCAGAGTTCTACCTGTGTCCCAGGGTTATGGAGCTGACAGGAGGGAACTATGAACAGCAGTTGCTGGTTGCCCACACCACTCTGCCACACCCTCTTAGTTCCTTGGAAGGCTTCACTGGGACACGGTTTGTAAGCTGTGATTTTCCCACCATGTGGAGTTTTTCTTTCTTTCTTTCTTTCTTTCTTTCTTTCTTTCTTTCTTTCTTTCTTTCTTTCTTTCTTTCTTTCTTTCTTTCTTTCTT
>NC_034591.1:130404070-130439429 GCF_900095145.1 Mus pahari | reverse complement strand
TCTCTCTCTCTCTCTCTCTCTCTCTCTCTCTCTCTTTCTTTTATTTATTTATTTCAAGACAGGGTTTCTCTGTGTAGTCCTGACTGCCCTGGAACTCACTCTGTAGGCCAGGCTGGCCTCAAACTCAGAGATCTGCCTGTCTTTGCCTCTCAAGTCCTGGGATAAAAGGCATGCACTACCACCACTTGGCTTACCATGTGGATTTTAAAGAGAAGCCTTCTTTGTACTTTAAGAATTCCTCTTGGTTAGGATTTAAGTTGTTCTCCCAATTTTTTGGTTATATACAAAGTTTGAAAGAATCAAGAGAAGGCACACTGGAGAAGAGAAAATTAAAACCACAGCTCTGGGGGTTCGAGATACTCTGAGGTATTACCTCTTGTACCTCCTCTCCCTTTCCCACTTTGTCCTTTGCCTCATACATGATAGAAGGTGGGTGATAAATGATCGACAGACAGATGAGGGGTGATGGTGGTAGAGGCAGACATGCATGTTATTATATACAAGTGTAACAGAACATTCATATTCTGTTTTATCTTGTAATATGGTATTTTCTTATTACCATTCTTTGAAAACCTCCCTGAGAATGGCTACATACTTAATGAAGTATCCCACATCACAAGCCCTTGAACTTCACATGTACCAACATTAGCACCTGCAAGAAAGGCTGGATTACAAAGCACACCCATTGCATGTTGATGGCATGAGGTAAAGAGCTTCAGGACCACAAAGGTCACCCTCCTTCCTGGAGAAGGGTGGGCTGTGGACACTTCTTTCCTGGGTGGCTCATTAAGTTCCAGACAGAGGTAGCATAAGACACACTCCACCTTTCGCTTGCTGGCTGCAATAACAGTAGGAAGCCACCGGCTCTCCCTGGTGTCCATCAGCAGGAAGATGACATCATGGCTATCGATGAGCTGCTCCAGCTGCTCCACATCTCTGTGGGCCTGCTCCATCGTGACGTCAGAGAAGTTGACAGGGTGTCCTGGCATGGGGATGCTCATGTTGAACCCGCTGGCATTCTGGGGAAGCAATGACCACACTAACATCACTTACATTACAGGAATTCCTCTTTGCACAGTGCTACCACTCTTTTCCTCAAATACCTGAGCTCTGCTCTCCACCTTCCCCACTTCCTTGAGCCGTGTGTGTATGTGTGTGTGTGTGTGTGTACATGTTTCTGTCTCTGTGTGTGTACATGAGTGTGTGTGTGTCACTGAGGATGGAATTCAGAGTCACAGGAGCAGCACAGCCAGAGATTTACCTTCCACAGAAGGCCAAGGATGAAAACCGCATCTCAATGTTCTGCATGACACTGGGCACAGGCAAGTGTGAAAACATCAGCTTTTCCAGAGTGGCCAAAACACTGACTGGAAAGATGGCTGGGGGTGGGGTGCAGATTGGAAAATTCAGGAACTACGTGGCAGAGCTCAGACTCAAAGCAACATCTTCATGGGCCCATGGAGGTTCATGGTCCTCTCCAGTGACCGACTAGAATGTTCTCCCAGGTGGGCATGCTTGAGCCCGCCCTGCAGGGTGATGCTATCCTGGGCTACATGGTGCAGGAGTGTTTTCTAAGAGAGCAGGCTGAGCAAGCCACAGAGAACATCCCTCCAGCACTCCTGCCTCTGCCCTGCTTAACTCCTGACTTCCAGTGATGGACTGTGATGAGGGTATGTAAGCCACATAAGCAAAAGAAAGCAAAAGAGGAGGGTGAGTGCCTTGTCTCCCATCTGTCATCTCTAAAGTAGTATGAGTGTGACTCAGAAGAAGCAGGAGATACAGCAAAGGATTCAACTTTCAGCCAGTGGGTAGTCTGGTGACAGACGAAAAATAATGCCCAACATCTGCACCACCAGAAAACCCTTTACAGGCAGGCAGGGTGAAAACACACAGCTCCAAAAGACACCTCTTCACTCATTGTCCATTTGGGTTCTACTGGGGTATATGAGAGGCACTTGCTGTGCAGTCCTGGGGGTGGCTTCACGCATACTAGGTAAACACTTTCCCATCTGGCTACAGGCCGGCTCTAGTTGGATTTTAGTCTTTTGTTTGTTTCTTTGGTTGGTTTGCATGCATGTGCATGTGTGTTGACATGGGTGTGGGACTGCTATGTGTATGTATGACGCATGAGTGTGCAGGTACACATGCACCATGGAGAAATATGGAGGTCAGAGGACAGACAGCCTCAGATGGCAGCATGTGTGAGCATGTGTGACCTTGTGTGAGCAGGATCTTTGGGTTGTGCTTGTTTGATGCTGCATGGGCCAGATTAGCCGGCTGGCCAGCCAGCTTCTGGGGCCTCTTCTGTCTCTAACTCCTTCCCCACCATGGAAGCACCAGATTACACACACACACACACACACACACACACACACACACACACACACGCGCGCGCGCGCGCGCACGCGCTCGCACACACTTACTTATATACCTGGCTTCATGCTTACATAGCAAGCACTTTATCCAACTACCCCTCTCTCTATAGTGTCTTAAAGAGGCTATCACAGAGGTGAAGTGGCAGACTAGGTCATATGATGGCAGTCTGGTAGGAAGTAACATGTGTCTGATCTTCAGTCACCAATACTACAGAGCCTTGATCCCCAGGATTTCAGGGGCTTAAACATTCCCAGAGTTTACAGGAGAGAAAACATGGATGTTCCCCTGGATCATCAACGTACCACTCCAGGAAATATTTTCTGTAGCCGCTCTGCTGCAGCCAGGGCCTTGGGCTTGCCACCCCCTAGACAATCTTCAAATTCATACAGAGGCTGCCTCACGGGGTTGGAGTAGGAGATCTTGGCGTTGTCCACAAAGGTGACGTGTCTGACACCCCAGCCCTGCATGGAAACAGGAGACCTGATGAGCACGTACCAGCACATACTTCTAGAAGTCTCTAGGAAGGGTTTTGATTTTGAGCAGCAGGGACATTAAGACACAGGAAACTACAGAAATTGAACTGTACAAATTCAATTTTTGATCATTAGAATGTCAACTTCTTTTTAGAAGATGACATAATTATATGCCGGGGCCTAGATCCCCACGGTCATTAGACCAGGCACTGTCACAGTAATTCTCACTCACAATGTGCTAATTTTGACAGTGTCATGAGAGGAAGATTGCCAGGGAATACTAGAAGAATTCTACCTTGTTGTTTCAGGATTAGCAAGAGCCGGCAGATGTCTTTGGTTTCTCTTAATAAGTAATTAAGTATAAATATCAAGTCCTCTGGAAACTCACTTTGAATCTCAATTAAGTCTTCAGAAACCTGACTTGTAAGTTGTCCCCATGTGAAACAATGGAGTACATTCTTGGAGTACTTCTCCAGGCTGGGGAAATCTTGCTTATAACTGGGTCTTAAAAAACGAGTCTGTATTTTTATCAAAATGTCTTGTCACGGACATCACTTTCATACACAAGAGCGTTTCTGAAAATCTTATTAAAGGTTTGTTTTATGCATAGCACCTTCATGTGTGTAAGTACATACATGTAATGCCCGAGGGAGCCAAAAGAGGGCATCAGACCTCCTGGATCTGGAGTCATGTGCTATTATGAATAACTGTGTGGGTGCTGGGAACTGAACCCAGGTCTCTCCAAGAGCAGCAATAGCCTTAAGCTCTGAGGCATCCCTCCAGCCCCATGGACTGCCTCAGTTTATGAGACACACAGCTTTAAAGTTAGACTATTAAGTTACAGATAAAAATTTTCATAAACAGCAGGCTGTGAGCTATAAATGAGTAAGGACAAGGCCAATGAAAGGCCTCCATTTCCTTCTGACAGGACAAACCTGGAACAATGGTGATGTCCTCATGTATGAAATCTGAAAATTTGTGAGATGGAAACTGGGGCTAGGCTGGGGTTGGGGCGTGATTTCTCTGCTTTTGTCTCACAGTGACTACAGATTGCTCTTAGAATACAAAGATGCTGAGGAGAACAGAAAGGAATGGGAGGGAGGCACAGGGAACCCAGGAGATGGGCAGCAAGCATGTGCTAGAAAACAGGAGGCACAGCTTAACAGCGGCCATGAGGTCACCAACTCACCATCAGGGTCCTAGCCACATTACACCCCAAGGTACCAGCTCCCAGCAGCAGGCACTTGACAGACACCACCTTGTCCAAGTCCAAGGTGGGGACCAATCGCCAGCACATCAGCTTGAGATTCAGATCCACAGATGACTCAGCCAGCCTGGAACACAAGATCAGAACACAAGACCCATGTGCCGTGAGTCACTCACGTGTGCTGCAGATTTACTTCTAACAGAGAGACATGATCTATGGGAGGGACAAGATGGAGGTAGCTGGGCAATCAGAATCACAGTAGAAATAAGATGAAACTCGTAGGCGACAGGGAGGAGAAAGGTCACCACACAGAAAGCAAGCCATTGTCCTCTGTGATCGGGGCAAGATTCCCCCAACAGCAAGGTGAAGGGAAATCAGAGCTGTCACAAGCTGAGGTGTAGGTTTAAAAGAATGGCTCTTAAATCCAGAAACTCTCCCAGTCTTAATACAAAATGGCTTCTCCACAAATGCAACGTTCTTCTGCAATATCCTTCTGTGGTGGCAAGTGGAAGAGAGGTCCACAACCAGGAATAAAGAACCAGGAAAGGAGGCAAAGGCAGGAGGATTCCTGCAACTTCCAGGCCAGCCAGGACTGGCCTGCTCTATAAAGAACAATAGCACAGCAACAATAAAAACTCAAAAAGGCCGTAGTGAGGTCCAGGTGCCTCAGAGTCTGAGCTGGAAACAAGAGTAAAGCACCGTGCATGCCTCAGGACTCCCGTCACGCTAACCCTCAGGACTCCCACCATGCTAACTCTCACAATGACATAGATAAGTGGTGGCTGGCTCAGTATCAACACCACTGAACTACACAGCACAGCATTGCCACCACACCCACTGAGACAAGGGGGCCCCAGTCACGTCTACCTTTTGGGGTCCATACATCCGCTGAGGTTCACCATCCTCGGACCCATGCCTCCTTTCTGGTTCTTCTCCCAGCCAACTGCTTTAGGACAATCTTAATTGCAAATAAAACATAAAGTTTACTAAAAGGGAAAGTAAAAACAGACTTGAATTCATGTCTTCCTGCTTACGTGCCAAACACTTTACAGAGCAAACCTTCTCCTTCCCCCGACTTAGCCTTAGTCCTCTCCTTTTCACTATGACTGCCTTCTTCTTAAACCTTTTTTAAAAATTTATGTGTATGAGTGTTTTGTCTGCATGTAAGTGCACTATGTGCATGCAGTGTCCTCAGAGGCCAGAAGAGGGCAGCAGATCCGCTAGAACTGGAGTTAAAGAGTTTTGAGCCTTTAATCCCAGCACTCAGGAGGCAGAGGCAGTTGGATTTCTGAGTTCGAGGCCAGCCTGGTGTACAAAGTGAGTTCCAGGACAGCCAGGGCTACACAGAGAGACCTTGTCTCAAAAGAGAGAGAGAGAGAGAGAGAGAGAGAGAGAGAGAGAGAGAGAGAGAGAGAGAGAGAGTGTTTTGAGCCACCACTGGGTGCTGGGAATTGGACCCAGGCCTGTGCTCCTAACCACTGAGCCACCTCTCCAGCCGGACAGCCCCTGGAACCCCAGTCCCAGAGCTTTGCTGAATGCATCTCATTCTGCGCTACAAAGACTGAGATGATATTTCTACTCCTGTTACTTTGTGGAGTACTTTTGTTACATCCTGGAGTTAACAGAAACCCCTTGGGGTCACAAGACTTATCACAATTCCTTTTGTTGTTGTGGGACTTCTGCCTGCTCCTTTTCTCAAAAATGTCCTTCTGTTGAGAATAAAGCTTCAACTTAGCCTCTGGTTACACTTCAGTATCGCTTCCAATGTCTGCTTTAAGTAAAGCTCTGGGGCTGAAGCTGTGGCTGTGGCTGGGCTATGACTGTCTCTGTGGCTGGCTGTGGCTGTGTCTGGGACTGTGTCTATGTCTGGCTGTGTCTGTGACAGTGGTCGTGCCTACATCTTGGTAGTAGAGCAAGTGTATGAAAGGTGCAATGACAGAACTGGGTTCCATCATCAGTAACACACACATTTACACACTTACAAATGAACATCCCACATACGTGCCAAAATACATGCATAGGCTTTAACACAAAGACATACACTGTATACTCACACACATATTCATTTAGAAGCTCCTGCACACTCACTCACCTACACTAAGACACTCACAAATGTACATTGACAAAACTCATCCTGACAGTGTAACCTTCACATGTATGCACATGGATATACAAGCTCATTCACATATATATTCATTCACACACTCAGAAATACACTAACACACAGTCATGCACACATACATTCACCTACACACACTTCCAAAGATAAGCCAACATGCAATAGCCAAACATACATAGTCTCATATGTGCACACCAACACTCACATTAGCGCATGTATACATACCAACAGAGAAATGTGCACTCATGTATGTACTTATAAATTTGCCAAGTCACATATATATGCACACATTCTTTCACACTAAGACAGTCTCCCCACACACATGCTCATGACAATTAATACAGATATACAGATTCACAAATGCATACTCATATACAGTCATGCTCATGTGGACTCACACAGGTGTGTATTCATATACGCATAAACACACTCACACATCTGTGAAAATATACTCCCACATTTGTACATACATATATACATAAAATTTCATATTCACACACATTCATATGTACATGCTTATACATGCTCACATACAAGTACAGACTCACAGAAACCCATACATACACATATATGAGTACACACCCATAACACTACCAATCCAAACCACACATATAAAATATACTCTTAGAATCACAGACACATGTGCGCACACACAATTACACAAACCCTCATGAACTCACATGCTTGCACACTTACTTTTACATACTCTCACATACACACCAGCACACCCACATGCTCACTTTTAAGGACACACAAAACTCACACAAAACTCACACATGCACACAGCATGCACACAGACTCACAAACTCATGCACATGTTCACACTAATGCTCAGACGAAGGCTCCAAGATTCCTTTACTAAGGACAAAGGGCTCCAGCGCTCTTTACTCAGTTTCTACTCTAAAGTCATGATTTTAAACCATTCTTATGTTAAATTTAAGAACCGGTTCTCAGATGCTGCCACCAGGATACCAGCCATGGTCTCCCTTTTACACATGACACTTGAGACAACTGGAAGTTTCAATTACAATATCTGTATACTCAATCCTCCCCTTCTGTTCTACCCATTTATTTGTTCATTTGCTTATTTAGAGGCAGGAGCTCATGGTCCTCCTGCCTCTACTTCCCAAGTGCTTGACTGGCTATAGCCAATATGCACTGTAAGCTTATTAGTAATGAAAACTACTATGTGTGAAGATCAGGAATCTATACATGTGCTTCTATATAAGCTGTCTTCATAACACACAGTCCAAATGAAGGAGGAGCATGCTAAGAATAAGCACAGGGCGGGGATGGGAAGCTGGCACAGCAGCCCACACCCAGCAGTGGCCACTGTCCAGAGCAGCTTGCTGACAGCCATGGAGGCTTCAGCACTTCCCTCGTCACTGAAGTTCCAACTATGGGATGCCTTGGATGGAGAACCGTGTGTTGCTTAATCATGGGGGTGAGTTCTGAGAAATGACGGGCTGCTGAGAACACCACAGAGTGTACTTATACAAATTAAGTGGCCACAAGATCCCTAGGCAACAGGCTCTTAAGGGACCATTGTGCTATGTAGTGTGATGTTGTTATCATGTGGCTACACTGAGGAGTATGGCTATGGAAACGCCTTGGACTCACATCATGATGCTAAGTAAGTCTTTATAATGATTATTATAGAACTTTACTTGCAGCTAAGTCGAAACACTATATGTAAAACAGGAGGAAAACATCCCTTCTAAAATGAGTAACCACTCTTCAACATGGAGTACCAAGAAGATGGAGAGGTAGAAGCCTTCATCAGATCAACAGGCCTGGGATAGTAGGGGAAGCATGAGTCACACCAGAGAAGGGAGCAGAGTGGCTCAGTGAAGACAGAGGAAGACAGTGTGTCCCCACAGGGTAAAATTAGGAGCATGGGATAGGGGTCTGCTGGCTGTATCCTCCTGGATTCACGTTTTAGTGACACTCCACCTCCCCATCTTTGAGTTGCAACTTAAAGGGAACAAACTCACTGAAGTGCGTGTGCCATGGGAGCTATTTCAGGATGCACCAGAAGAGGGCGCCAAGCTAAAAGTTAATCGGAAAGCCTCTGAATGGGGTGGCTTCCTCCCTGGACCGCCAGAGGGCTTTGCTCACCTCTTCTAAAGATCTCCAGGCTGGAGCACAGAGTCAACAGCAAACAAGCAACCTTGAGTCCTTCTGATTTCAGCACTTTAGAAGAGATGAGGCATCACCACCACCCGATCAATGCACACACTAAGGAACACCAGTGCACTAAGAGAGCTGCCTTATCAGGAGGGGCTGCACAGTCTACCTGGAGGTGCCCTGGAGATGCATATCACGTGGCTGTAGGGGACTCAGTGAGCTTAAGAGAGGCCGGAGTGAGTAGCACCACAGGCTGGATGCTGCTCAGCCTCCTCACAGGACACAGCCTCACAGGTGGGTACTTCCCTCACCCCTCAAACATGGGCATGAATTCTACCCTGAGTACACTGCATGCCATAGATATGCACCGTGCATACACATTCGCATGCATACAGACACTTCTAGCATGGCCTATAAAATGCCTCCCAGACCATTTCCTAATCTATAAAACGTGGATAAAAGCTAACACCTGCTATGCAAGACTAAGGGAAAAATATAAGTGGAAGGAGAGAGATGCCTTTGCTGACTCACTCTGTATGGAGAACAGATCATGTACACCTTCAGGTATTCAATGAATAAACATGTCAAGTAACCAATCACTTCACGCTTCCTTAAGGAAGAGGCATAAATAAAGAGTTCATGTTGATCAAGACTAAACAAATGTTAAAAGGCTGGGGAAACACCCTCCAGACTAGAAAGCTTGCTAGAGAAGCTGCCAGAGCTCAGCCTCTGCTCGGGGCTGAACACAGCCTCACTGTGTGCCAGGTGGGTGCTCACACTGCCATCCAGGTGGGAGCGGTGCCTTCTCTGCCACCATGAAGCTGTAGGCAGGAAGCTGGGTCTCTGGTCATTCATCGTTACATTACACTGGCAAAGATTTGCCAATTACCTGGGCTAAATGCCATTTCTGGAAGTTTCACTTCAAAGATAATGCTATGTCTCACGTCTCTTGCTCCCTGCATGGTGCGGTCCCGAAAGCAGAGGACTTCAACAGACTGGAAACTGCCACTCCTGTTGTCCGCGATGGATTTGCATTTATTTCATGTGATTAAGAAAGGAGAAGAAAAAGAGCAGGCATAAGTGCTTTCCAGAGTGGCCGCTGAGAATCCAAGGCATACAATCACTCCTGTCTGACCTCCTTAACCAGAGAGGGACCTTGAGCACATTCGTGCAGGCATCCTCTGTCTGTGCATTACAGTCTGGCTGCCACATTAGCTGGACTCCCTCTCCCCTGCCCCAGGTGAATTTCCTATAGCAGTCACACAACAGACAGATAATTCTGGAAAAGGAAGCTTTTAAATCTAAGGGTGGGATGCTCCCAAGAGCTTAACAAGGGACCCCCAGGGCCCTTTACCAGCAGCCAGAAGCTGGCCTAACCAGGGCATTTATAATTATAGCATGTGCCAGGAATGATTGAGAGTCCACATAACCAGTCTCTCTGGGGTCCGCTAATATTTATCTATCTTTAGTTTGGAGTAAACATTTTTACTTAAGTAAAGCATATACAAAGAAAATCACACAGTCCCTCTCTCTAACCCTGACCACACTATCTGGGCCATCCCCTGCTATGTCCCCACAGTGGCCTTGCCTGTTTTGAACTACATAAATGGAAACATGTATTTTTCAGGCTGGCCTCAGTAACTCAACATTGTGTTTTAAAACTCATCCATAGCTGGTTGTGGTGGCGCACACCTTTAATTCCAGCATTCAGGAGGGAGAGGAAGGAAGATCTCTGTGAGTTCCGGGTCAAATACAGCTACCCTGTAAGACTCTGCCTTTTAAAAGCAAAAAGGCACAAATGTGGTGCACATACACACAGGGAGGCAAAACACTCATGAAATAAAAATAAATCTTAAAAAGGAAAAAAAAGAAAAGCCACGAGTGAAGACTTGCTCTGTGAAGCCACCCAAGGCTGTCATCCACTCGGACTGAAAGGACATGAGGCTGGGGCCAGTAAGCGCAGTGCTGCTCGGTACTGCTGTGTGCGTGTGCGTGTGTGCGTGCGTGTGTGTGCGTGTGTGTGTGTGTGTGTGTGTGTGTACGCGCGCGCGCGCGTGTGCGTGCGTGTGCGTGTGTGCGTGTGTGCTGCTTGTATCCAGCCTGTACTTGTGAGCAACAAGCTCAGAGTGCCACCACAGAGCCATGGGTGTTTTTTACTCTGTGGCAGCATCTAATATGAATTCTGCTGCTTCCCATTTCAGATGTACTTGGCATGGTCACTTTCCTTGGATGATTTCAGTGGGGGTGGGAGCTGCTAATCTCTTATAGTTTTTAATGTTATTTCCTTGATACCCAGTGATGCCACTTCTTATTATTTTAGGATTAGGGAAATTTTTAAAGGCGGGAGTGGTAGTGATAGGAAATTCCTCTTGAAAACCAGGAAGGGAGGGCTGGAGCATGTTAGTGCCATGGCCTCCGGCTGTATGATCTCACCACAGTCTGAGCATCTTCAGCATAGCACAAGCTGGGGATGGGGCTCCCTAGCAGACCTGTTTAAGAGCACCAGAGATAGAAACTGGACCACAACAATTTAGTTGACTTGTTTTCTATTTTCCGTGTCAGGAATGAAATTGATGCACGTAGAGAAACTTGCTGACATAAGCAGACCCATTGTGGGGTGCATACAGACAAGACACACAGACATGGACACACATGTAAATACCATCTGTGGGCTGCCAGGACCAAAAAATTCCTCAAAGGCCATCCAGGGTACTGGGCTAGGTTACAGGGATCGTACACACCAACGGTTATCTGTGAACAGAAAACACTTGCTGAGAGCCACACGCCAGGTCAGTTTGACAGTTCCACACATGACTAGCACTTTACAGAAAGCAGACACTTGACAGAAGGCTAAAGAAAAGAGAAGAAAGGCTCAGGTTCTCACCCTAGACAAAATGCAGAAACTGGAACATCTTCCTGTGTGCTCCCTGGCCTGGCCTGGCCTGAGCTATGGAGAGAGCAGGAAGTAGAGAAAAGAAAGAAAAAGGACTGGAAGAAACAGATGGAGGGAGAAGAGGAGGGAGGGACAGAGGAACAGAGGTAGAGGACAGAAGACAAGCAACCTTCAGGACTTAGAGGGGAGAGTCTTCTTAAAGAGAAATTCAAGCTGTAAGAATGGCTCATCTGTGTGTGATGAGCACAAGAAAATCAGAACTTGGCCATTGCCCTAAGTCTATAGTCAGTTCAAGTTAAAAGCAGATGCCTGGATATTGGGAACACATACTCCTCCCACCTCTCTCTCCAGTGCTCCTCTAGCCCTGCCTTCCATCTGGAAAATTCTACTCAACTTCAAACCACTGTCCTTCATGAGGACTTTACTTGCTTTCTTTGGGGAGGTACCAAGTTGCCCTCCTCCCAGGAGCCTTCACACACTATAGGTGAGGTGCTGTATCTTTTCCGTCTCCTCAAAAGGCACTGGGCACCTGGCACCCAGATATTGATTTCTAAAAACCATTCTCCAACAAAAGAAGACATGATACCTTGGACACATGGCTTATTTTAGGGCTGGGATAGAGAAAATACAAGACATTTCTGGACCATCTTTTTTTTTTTTTTTTTTAAGNTTTNTTTATTTATTATATGTAAGTACACTGTAGCTGTCTTCAGACACTCCAGAAGAGGGAGTCAGATCTTGTTAAGGATGGTTGTGAGCTACCATGTGGTTGCTGGGATTTGAACTCTGCACCTTTGGAAGAGCAGTCAGTGCTCTTACCCGCTGAGCCATCTCACCAGCCCCCTGGACCATCTTATATTACCAGAAAATAGGAAGTGCATACATGTCTGAGCACTGTGTGTGAAGTACCAGAATATATCAGACTCCCTGAAACAAAATTTATGTATGTGTGTGAACCACCATGTGAGTACTGGGACTTGAACCCTGGTCCTCTGGAAGAGCAGTCTGTGCTCTTTCTTTTTGTTTTGTTTTTGTTTTTGTTTTTGTTTTTGTTTTTTGAGACAGGGTTTCTCTGTCGTCCTGGCTGCCCCGGAACTCACTCTGTAGACCAGGCTGGCCTCAAACACAGAAATCCGCCTGCCTCTGCCTCCCAAGTGCTGGGACTAAAGGCATGCGCTACCACTGCCCGGCTTTTTTCTTCTTCTTTTTTTTTTTTTTAAATTAATTAATTAATTAATTATATGTAAGTACATTGTAGCTGTTTTCAGACACTCCAGAAGAGGGCGTCAGAACTCATTACGGATGGTTGTGAACCCCCATGTGGTTGCTGGGANTTGAACTCAGGACCTTTGGAAGAATAGTCAGTGCTCTTAGCCGCTGAGAAATCTCTCTAGTTCCTGCAGCTATCTTCTATAAATCTGAAGTTTTTCCAACATAAAAGTTTAGGTTTTAATGATAAGATGATGCCCAGTGTCTGAAGAGCACAGAGAATCCTTTTATTGTCCATGATCTTAGACATACAGCATCTGTCTAGTAAATGTTTATTAAATGATGCAAAGATGAATGAATGAAGGCTAGAGTGGGCCTTGGCATTTGTCCAGCATGTGCAGGTCCTGTGAGTGGGAGGAAGGAAGTGGGACTGAGAGGAGGAGGCAGAGAGATGGCTGGAGGAGAACCATGACGCCAAAGGTTTCCTTTATAAGCAAATGTAGATGAAATAAAAAACAGTTGATGTGCACTCATGTACACAAATATAATTTCTGTGTGTGTTGAGGGAGAGAGAAGAGAGGTAAAGATGGATGTACTTTGGGGATAAATGGGCATGTGCTACCATGCACGAGGAGGTCAGAGGTCAACTGTGTGGAGTCAGATCTCTTCCTCCACATTTATATGGGTTTGGGGGATTGAACTCAAGATACCAGGTTTTCACGGTATGCCTTTTCCCCACTAAGCCATGTTACCACCACCACCACGCCTCCTTTTTGTAACAGGATGTCATCACTGTAACAGTGGCTGTCCTGGAAGTCACTGTGTAGAACAGGCTGGCCTCAAACTCTGCCTGCCTCTACCTCCCAAGTGCTAAGATTAAAGGTGTGTGCCAGTATACCCAGGTCTGCCCTTCTTTTTGTTTAAATTAGCCAGATATTTATGTATTTATTTCACAGAATGCTCAATGTGGTCTAAGCCAAAAACAGAAGCTAAAGCAACATTCTGACGGGGGAGCACAACCGTCCCACATTATCAACAGTGAAAGGAAACTCTGTCCACATCTCCATGCAGAACTACTGTCCTGGATGGCTTTCTATTTTTTTCCCTTGTCAATTTGACACAAGTTAGAGTTACCTGGAAAGAGGAATTAAAACACCTCTACCAGATTGCCCCTAGGCAAGTCTGCAGTGCGTTTTCTTGATCAATGTTGGCAGTGCTACCCCTGGGCAGGTGGTCCTGGGATGTGTAAGAAGCAAACCAAGCAAGCCAAGGAGAGCAAGCCAGGAAGCAGCATCCCTTCATGGCCTCTGCTTCAGTTCCTGACTCCAGGTTCCAGCCTTGATTTCCCTTCATGATAGACTACAACTGTAAGATGAAACAAACCCTTTATTCCCCAAATTGCTTTGGTTATGGTCTTTACCATAGCGATAGAAACCCTAGCTAGAATAACTCCTAACTTTATTCTTCATACAAATATATTTGTATTACGACTTCTAAACAGTAATGAGATCAAGCTATCTCTCATCAGCTCTTCCTGGCCTGTGAATATTCTACAATCATCACTAGTAGTACTGAGTGATGTTCCATGGCAGAGATGCATACAGCTCTGAGTGACTGAGACAAGAAGCTCACATACAGAACCACAGCGCAACTCCCCAAACTCCACTTCCTTCGCTGTCCATTCTTTGCATTCATTCAGTGTCAGTCTTAATACTTCTCCTGCCTGGCTGGCAGGAGGGCTCTGAGATCTGAATTACAGGCATCTCCCTGAGCTCTTCTGTTCTGGCTGCCTGCCACGCTGCCACATGCCCCTCCTTTGAATGTTTCCCTTTATGCAGCAAGGAGTGGGAAGAGGAGAGAAAGTGGCTTCCCTGGTTCCGTGACACCAGAATGGCTTACATTCAGGCAGTGGGCTTACACAAGAAGAAAGGGCACTGGCCCTGTCAGCAGGTGTGTGCTAACTCTGCAGCTAACTGATTTCAAGACCCAAGGAACATATCTCCCTTGCCTCCAAAATGAAAGGGTTGAGGGGCTGGGGACATGGTGTCAGAATGCTTGTCTAGCTTTCAGGAAGCCCTTGGTTCAACCCACAGCACCACAGAACCCAGAGTGGCAGGGCACTCCTATAATCCTAGCACTCAGGAGGTGGAGGTAGGAGCATCAGAAGTTCAAGATCATTCTTGGCTACAGAGGAGTATGAAGCCAGCTTGGACTATGAGATTCTATCTTATCTCTAGCACTGAAACAGATGGAAGGAAGGAGAGGAGAGAAGAAAGGAGTAGGGGCAGGGTGGGGTAGTGAGGAAAGGAGGGAGGCAGAGAAAAGGAACGTGGCTGACTTGTTTTGTTTCAAAGGGCCATTTCCAGATGTGGAGAATTGTGGATGACATCACAGAGAGAATCACAGGGATCACAGCTAGGGGACAGAACAGCAGTGCCCAGTGAAGCTCAGCCCCACAGGGTCTAAGAGCCATTCAAGAGGTATTTAGGAAGAGTCTCTGCATCTGCCCAGAAAACAGCATTCCTCTGGAGAGCTGAGTTTCAACTGCCAAGTGTGACTTCAAAAAAAATGTGGGCCCGTGTAGAATGTCCTGCACTACTCATTCTTCCATGACCTATGGCAACTGACTGAACATCCCTGCGCTTTAATTTTCTCATCTTTCAAGTGATTCTCACCTGCATTCAGCACCAACTGAGAATGGCGCTATCACCAAGTAGCAGTAACCATGGCAACACAATGGACACCCTCAGCTGCAATCATCTCCCCACATCCCGTCCCAGTCCAGCTCATCACCTCATGCTGCCCTATCTTCAGGTCCAGTTCAGATCAACACTACAGACTGGCCCCCATCTTTAAGTCTCAGACCCTTTTATAACTGGCAGAGAAAAAAAGAGCCAAGTGATCGACACTCTCTGGGTCTTAAGTTTTATCATGCACAGATGTAGAGCTGGAACCAATACATGGAATAAATTAGAGTATTATATATACCCCATGCTGCAGCAGATACCCAGCCTCCCGTGCATTTCTGGGTAGAAAGGAGATAAGAAATCTTTAAGAAGAAATGACCAGGGATCAGTTTCTTATAACCCCCTGACCTAAGATGAGCTAGATAGAACAGGGGTGACTGGTTAAAGAGGAACATCTGCCATGTACCCACAAAGGGGTGTCAGGCCGAAAATGCTTGAAACAGGCTCTCCTATGGAGACAGGCATGCAGGGGGCAGACATGCACCACACAGGAGATTATAGAACTCATTCGACACAGGGCTAAGTACTAAGTAGCGTTTAATCTTTCTTTAAAGATTTGAATGTGATTCCAGAATCTCTCGGTGTTTCAGGAGCTAACTTGGAGCCTTAGTCATAGCAGAAATGACACCAGGCAGTGCTAGGTAACCAGCTTAATGACAGAAATAAACCCTGACTAAGAGTTCTCAGTTCTAAACCTGGTTTTGCCACAAAGGTAACTTGGCCATCACTTCTTTTTATGACAAAGCAGAAAAACACAATTTAAAAGCAAGACTGCCTTGGAGGTTTATAAATAAGTGTTCCTTATTACTTTGCTGCGAGCCTGCCTTTCAGTGAAGTGGCACAGCTTGGATCTGGCAGCTGTCCATGAAGCAAACTGCTGAAAACCACAAGAGGTCACAACAGTCAACCTGACCATTTTCAGCCAAAGGATTTCTTGTGAGGATCCATACAAATGGCTGCCTCTAACACTCAAACACTTGATATGCCAGGCAATGAACAGGAGACCCACTCCTTTTAAAAGCACAGGGAAGAAAATGCAAGTCTTAAGTGCACTTCAAGGTCACAGCAGCAACAAAGACACAAAGCTAACACTAAGTGCTAGCTAAGTGAAGAGCAGGTCCAGCCCTCAGCAGATAGAAGCCCGGGAACTGCAAGGGAACCTTAGTGAAATTACAGAGCATCTTGCACTCCTTAGTAATGGTGCTGGAAGACGATGAGCAAAGCATTCTCTGTGGATGGGTGGTGGGATGCTGCGACTAGCTGCCCTCCACACCATCACAAGAACTGCCTGGAAAGGACACATTCCATAGCAACGCAGTGCTACTATGGATCAACTCTGTCCAGCTGAAATCAACACTTCTCGAAGGGGATAAGAACTTAAATGAAGGCAATTCCCAAGCCTGTCAAGAGTGTAAAAACATAAAGCATCCGATGCTGGAGAAGCACACAGTGGGAGGGAGAGCAACAGCAGGGGGCAGTGGTCACTAACACTAGCCATCTGGACATGGCTCCAACAGGCTTGTGAGAGTCCGGCCTGATCATCTCTCCCCACTCAGGGTTCTGTGACTCCATGTTTGTATCTTAAAATGATACTCTGTGATTAGCTAAGCTCAGAGTGAAGAGACTTGGGGGGCTCATTTGGGAAGCACCACTGAAGATAACGTCAGACACTGGGAGGAAGGGACCAGAGGCCACCTTAGACCCACAGAGTCCAGAAGTCACTCAGTGGCACAGAGGAAAAGTAACCCTTAGTTTGGGGTGATGGCAGACAGGTACAGGCTGGAGACTGAGGGGCTGAGAACCTGAGAGGCACAAGGAGCCAGTGTGTGAAGAAGGACAGGGAGGTGGCCAGCAAGATAGAAGCATGGCCATTCTGAGGTCATGATGCCTCTAAGGCAGCAACAGCCTCAGAGGGAAGGTCCTGAGTTCAGTATGGATAAGGCGCAGCTGGATAAAGTGAGGGGCTTAAGGCAGTCAACTGTGTCATGCGGGAGGACAGTTACTGGCATCATGGGCATATGGATGTCACCAGGACAGACATCTGGAGGATCTCAGCACTTCTCCATCTTTCCCATAAATACAGGAGGCTCACTGGGAAGAGCAACTTCTGGATTAAAATGCACCTCGGAAGGGGAGGTGAAGCTGGGGTGTAGCTCAGCCAGAGAGAGCTTGCCTAGACTGGGTGAGTTATCCTAGATTCTGAGTACTGAAAATGGCGGGGAGGGGGGTGAGATCAAAGAGAAGGAAGAGGAGAAGCAGGTATGATGTGCTGGTAGTAAATAGAGCACCATTTGAAGGAAGAACACACTTTAGGAGCTCACACTGAAATAATGAATATCTGTTCTTAGAACAGGCTCAATCCCTCATGGTAACACCGTGCTACAAGTAACACTCACAGGAAGCTGGAATTATCTAAACAGCAAACTAAGGCTAAGGTAATAAAATCAGCATAATCTCACCTAGGCTCTCCAGAAATTGTTTGTGGTGTGCCTGTGGGTGTATGCTTTACAATAGCCCCAGTTTCTTGGGAAGCCCGCTAGGACGGCACCAGGCCATAATGGCCTTTTCCCTCCTTCCACTTTTACCAGGGGCTGCCTCTGGAGCACCCGGACTGCAGTAAATATGGAGTCCACAGAGAGGGCACAGCAAAGCTGCTGTGCAGTGCTCCCAGGCTGCCTGGGACCTGGGCCAGAGGATAAGCATTGCGTTAGAGCTCAAGGGGTAGGGAGGAGGCTGCAGTTGGACCCCAGATGAGGACAGGAGACAGCACACTCAGTCAGATATCACTTTTGAATCAGGTGAGTAAGGCATCAGTGACAGGAAAGAGGCAAAGGGGACCGACCAGAGGACAGACTAAGCTCATGGTGTTGGGGGGCATGCTGTAGCCAGAGCACAGGTTTCACCTTGCGGGGCAGTGGGAGATGAGGCACAGCTAGGCTAGGACACTTCAGCTTTATCCTGAAGACGGCATGTCTGGAAGGGCTGCAGGAATGTGGCAGGGATGTGGCCACAGGCTGAAGAAAGCATATGGAGGGTGGATGGGGGCACTCAAGACCACAGGCTGGAGGGCTTATAAACTCCAGTGAGGTCACTCGAGTGCACAGCTGCTGTGACATTTTCTAGCATATGCACTTGTGGATCCCCAGCTTTTAAAAGGAGATTAAGTAAATTTAAGGTTCTAGTATTGTAAGTTATAACTTTCACTCACTAGCATAGGTAGCCAACCAGCATATCAATGTCTCATTTCTTTGGGCCTTTTGTTTCCTTCCTTCAGTTCCCATTAGCTTTTCATACTGGTGCCTCTTCTGCCCTGTAAGATACTGGGTTCTGTCCATGAGGAGCCAGTGAGCACGTATGCTGAGTGATCCACACTCTCCTGAGACCTGACCCTAACTAATGCTATAGTTAGTTCTAAGCAAGTGAAGGCCAACAGTCCTGGCTGCATAGGTTCTTGGTTCTAATGATCTCCTGCAGAGAGGTCCAGAGACTCAAGATCTGCACAGTCTCTTAGAATATGCTAGGGAATACAGGGAAGAAAACACAAGGAAGAAAAGAAGTGGGTATGTATTAAGTGTCTGTTACATACTGGAGGCCTGCTACATGCTAAGCACCTGCTGCATACTGAGGGCCTGCTACATGATGAACGCCTACTATGCACTGATCATTGGGGTGTTGTTGTTGTTGCTGTTGTTTTGAGACAAGGTCTCTCTACATAGCTGTGGCTGTCTTGGAATGTACTCTGTAGAGCAGGCTGGCCTTGAATTCACAGAGATCCACCACCTGCCTCTGCCTTGGAGTGCTGGGCTTACAGGCCAGTGCTACCACACCTGAGTTTTGTGCTGAGCATTTTATTCCGATTAGCATGTTGAGATTTCACCAAGTTATGAAAAGAGGGGCCCTGTGGTATTTGACAGAAATACCAAAGCAAGGAAAGGCCACTCTGCTTCCCCAGGAGCAGAGCTGGCAGATGCCAGCACCGAGGGAGTGTCAGAGCCAGGTCTATTTAAAATCCCAGGGTCAATCAAGCAGAAGCAGGCTGACCAGAGCAATGTAGAGATGGGAAGGCAGAGGGTGCAGGGTTCCTGAAAGCTGCCATGGGTACAGGGTGACTGCAGTATCATTTTCTTGTATAAGGGGTGCAGTGAGATACCCATTTCACAGATTCATTAAGAGGTTTTTGGTTTCTGAAAACCCCTGTGGAAGATTGGTGGACTCTAACTGCCCTCACCGTGACCTCAGGTGGTTTAACCCTGCCTGCTGTCAGTTGGCCCATACAACAGGGTAAACTCTAAATTACTAAAGGTTTGGTCTATTAGGCAGTTACCATCTCATTATCACTGGACAAAAGGAGAATTTTAAAAGTTAAAATCTTTATTCCTTGAGGTGTTATCCTCTAAAAGAAAATGTGAATATAGTTGATTTTAAAATAAAAATATCCTAACTACAGGTGGAGTTCAGCTTAACATTCACAAAGCCCTGGGCTCTAGGTTCAAAACGGCCATCAGTTAAGGACTTCTTTCTCAACTCTCATACACTGTACTTACATTACTCCACCTGATTTTACAACTTCCTAATACTTGTACAACTTGATGTATGGCTCAAATTGCATACTGCATATCTGCTTACTTAAAAAAATTTTTTTTTGCAATACTCTTACTCATTCAGAAGAGTTTGGTTGAGGGCCTCAGACAGGTACTCCTTCTCCACAGACACTGACTGATCAAAGGGCTCTGCTTAACAGTCTGACATGCTACAAAATGGCATTTCTGACCGAATTTTGTGTGGAGGGAAGTCAGACAAGGAAAGACCATACATGGCTCGCCTGTGAGGATGCTCTGCAGTGAGAGAGGGACCACTAAGGACTGAGACTGTAGGATGCTGACAGGAAGATGACATTGAACAGAAAAACAGACAATAAGAGATCTTAGGTGTGTTTGGTTGGGTAATGGTGATGGGTGGGGGAGGGGGAGTAGAGTCTGGAGGAAAGTAGGCAAGCTTAGTTAGAGCAATGGTTTATGGGAAGACTAGTAGAGGATAAGCAGGAAGGTACTTCTAGAAGGTACTAGAAGGAAGACCCCCTAGGCTTTGCTCATTAGAGGGCCAAGTGACCTGAGCAGTCTGAGGATGACTCTTCTACAGCTGATGGAAGCAAGAAGATTGCCCAAGAGCAAGGCAAGCTTCAGTGGGGGTGCTAGGAAGTTGAACGTGAATGCACGGCATATCCAGGGGGAGAGCAGATCTCTTCATCTAACTAACAGGATCAAGGAGTCCAAACCACCAAGCTGTGAGAGAGCAAGGGTGAGCTGGCTAGAGAGCGAGGAGGAGTTGAGCTGAAACATTGGGGGTAGGAGAGGACAGAGAAGGAAACATTCTAGAACATACCGTGAAGGGCTAAGGAAGTCTAAGCTTCAAGTCGATAGTGGTCTATTATAACATGAACTTCAAACTTTTTAAACTGCCTAGCAAAATGATACCCACAGACTCTGACCTTTGTCCTTTGACCTTGGAAGAAATCACTGTAGTGTTTGAGCAAGGAGACCAGCACAGTGTCGTCATCGTACTTGAATAAGAAGTAGGGCAGGGCCGTGACGCCTTCAGCTCGACACAGATCATCATAGGCATGCTCCAGGGCCTGGATCTGAAAACAGGGAAGGGGAAGGTGCCCTCTGGGAAATGCAGCTCCGAGCTAAAGACCAGACCTGATCGCAGAACTCCTCAAGTGCCCACTGGCATCACCTCGTAACACTTCTATAACATTTTCCCTGTGCTATGCCTTCACACAAAGGGGTACTTTACGGGATAAAATATTGGCTGTCTAAGCGGTCAATCACACAGAGGTAACCAAGCACTCTTCTGTAGTAACATGGCCCATCCACGGAGGAAATTCATCATCATCTTTTACAGTTCATTATGACATAACTCACATGCCCTACAATTTACCCACTTGGGGGCAGAATCTATGATGTCTTGAAATTTTTTCATTATTTATTTTTGTTTTATGTGTATGAGTGTTTTGCCTTTATGTGTGTATACCAGGTGCCTGCAGTGCCCATGGAGGCCTGAAGAGAGCATCGGATCCCCTGAAACTGGAGTTAGAGCTGGGGTAGGTCCTTAGCAAGAACCAGTGCTTTCAACTACTGAGCCATCTTTCCAGCCCAAGAACTATCTTTTTTTTTTTCTTTTGATATCATGTTTACAAGGTTGTGTTCTCCTGAGATGATTTGAGAATTTTAATCCTCTTTAAACATGAATGTTCAATCTCCAGATAGAATGTATTACCTCATGTTAGGTTTCATCTTAAAAAATCCTTTGCAAAAAATAAGTTTTAAATCTTGTTTTAAAAAAAGGTTTATTTATTTTTCTTTTGTGTATATGAGTATGTTTGTACATGTAAGTCTGTGTATTATATGTATAGAGTGTACCAACTGGCCAGAAGAGGGCACTGGATCTCCTGGAGCTGGAGTTACATATAGCTGGTTGCCACTGTGTGGATGCTGGGATAGGAACCTGGGGCCATGGCCAGAGCAGTAAGCACTCTTAACTGCTGAGTCCTTTCCCCATCCCCATCTGCCTTTAAATCTCTGCAGGCATCAGTTCTGCATCTTACTGACTGACAGACCTCTGGAACTCATATCATCTTGACCCTCAAACAAGGTTTTAAAAACAATCAGAATTCTCCAGCTATGTCTGCATTCTGCCAGCCTGATTCTAATTTTTCTTGGGACTAATCTCTTAAGGCCTCCTTGAAGGAAGGACTAGACCTGCGCGTCTGTTCCAGAGAAGAGGTTCTGTCATTTGGTCTGAGGGGAGGGGAGGGCCTGTGATTGTTCCCCAGACTCTCTGTAAAGGCTGTGGCTTTGTCTTCCTCAGACTGAAAATGAAAAACACACTTTGGTAAATTCTCAGTCTTTCAAAAGTTCTTGTGATTCTTCCCTGTGGGCTTAGCATTTCCCCAAATTCCATGGGCCACCTGGAGGATGGTGGCTCCCCCTCTTCACAAGGACCTTATCAGCACTTGGTAAACAATGTTCCAGAGCCATCTGGACAGCTCGCTCCCCAGGGATCTTTTCTCCATCCAGACTGCCCTGGCTCATCTTCAGGATGAGTCACATACCCACTCTCACAGCCAGACCCTGCTTTATCTGCATTTGTTTGACTTGCCATACCTGTTTTGGTGAAAGCCTTTGATCTAAGCTCACAGGTCCCCGGATTAGAGGGATGCTCTCAGGAAGACAGAGGGCGGGGCAGCAAAACCAGTAGTAGAAGTGGTACTTCTTTAGGTCCTAGGGGAAAAAAAAAAAAAAAAATCAGAGTGAAATATATAACACTGATCCCATGAATTAAAGCAACACACATCTGTTAATGTAATATATTACACCAGGAGCAGTGGTACACACCTGCAATCCCAACACCCTAGAGGAGGGAGGACATCCTTAGCTACAGAGCAAGTTAGAGGTCAGCCTGGGTTACATAAAATCCAGCTTCAAAAACCACCACAAGAAAAGCAGATGCATCAAAAAGCTGATATGTCCTGGTCGTCTCCATCAGACACTGAGAGCAAGTTCACAATTTCTGCCAGCTTACAGAAGGAACCACCCAGCAGGCTTCCCATGAAGACCCCACCCAAAAACACAGCTGTGCTCTTCAGTCCTGAGAAAGGGGTGCCAGCCAGTCTCCTCTACCCACCAGAGGGAACCCTTCCACCAAAGGCTTGGCATTCAACATGGCTCAGACTTTGCTTTTTTTTTTTTTTTTTTTTTCAGATTTCAGACTATTTGCATATATACCCAGAAATAACTTGTGAATGGGACCTAAGCCTAAACAGGAAATTCATTTGTGTGATATACATACCCCATCTCCATGACCTGCATGAAATTTTATATAGTATTTTTTGTGCAGCAGCATTTTAAGTGTGGAATTTTCTCTTCTGCTGCCATGTCAATATTCACTCCTGATCTGGGAACATTTCTGACTTTCAGATAAGAATATTTCCCTGTTTGGTGCTGCTTTCCAAAATGTCTTCCTGGTCAAGTATAAATCAGCAACTATTAAATGCCTACTGTGTACATGACAAAACAGGACACACTCAACAATACAATGACTAAGCCTCAGTCCTAGCTATCGGCCGCTGGCCTTCCACACAGCAGGGACAGTGAGTCTGTGACTGTGACTGTCAGTCTGAGTTAAAGGAGGCTCCAAGTACTGAGCTACTATGACATCACGCAGGGAACAGCTGGCCTCCCACATGCAGGGAAAGTTTCTGACCTGCATTCTCAACTGACCTCCCACTCAGTCCAAGGGCTCTGGCCTCAATTCCCATTGCATTAGGACCTGACTCTCTCATAGGACCTGAGCTCTGTGGGTCCCGGACAGCCTCTTTACTGTCTATGATGAGGGCTCCGATGCAGTCCTTTAGCTAAGGAATCACTTGTATTGAGTCTTGCTAAGTATGAGAACTACAGAGCTGTCATGTGAAATTGACTTAGATTTTGTTTTTGCTTTTGCATATGGATGAGTGTGCTATATATGCAAATATGTGTATATGCTCTCATGCCCGTTGGCACATGTGTGTATATACAAGGGTGCAAGATGTGCACATGTGTAGAGGCTTGAGGTTGGCATCAAGTGTCTTTCTTTTTTTTTACCTTAAATACTATAGCAGGGTAGCAGGCAGGATCTCTAGCTGGGGAGGCAACCGGACCAGCCAGCTTCTTGGCCCTCCACACCCTGGGATTGTAGGTGGCTTTTACGTGGTTCTGGGGATCTGAACTCGGGTCCTCATGCTTGCACTGAGGATTTAACCACTGATCCATCCCCCAGCTCCCAGAGGCCTCTTTTATCAAAACATAATTCAAAATACATAAATGTGTCATATTTACACATGATTATGTGTGTGTGGGGGTTGTTTGTTTGACATGGCCGAACCCCTGACAATTCTTGAACATTTTTATTATTCCAAGAAGAAACCCTGTCCCTAAGAGCAGAATGGCCCATTTCCTCACCCCTCCATGACCTTTGGACACACCAAGCCATTCTCTGTGTACGTGCATTGTTCCAGAGTTTTTACAGAAAGGGAATCACTGGCTGGCTTTTAAAATATAAATATGCATGGGACGAAGTTCTAGATGAGAGCCTAATAATTACAGCCTCCACAGTGCCCAGCTCAGCCCCTAACTGATGAACTAAAGAAAGAGAATCCCTTTCTACAATGGCAATGTCAATTGACGTTAATGACAGGCCTGACCCTGTGAGGCCTGAGAACCACAGAAAGGAAAGCTGAAGGCCTTCGAGCCTGCTTTCCCCTGTGTGTAAGTGACTTGTCACAGCTGATCTTCAGCAAAAGGTTAAGTCATTCCAGATGGGGACACAACCCGCCAGCTTATCGGCGTCTCCAGAAGCAGGCGCTTTGAGTTCTTAGAGCTGTGCTTTTTTTTTCATAACACAAAGGATTTTGAAAAAAATTAAACAAAAGCCTTTCGTTTCTGAAGTCTTTAAAGGACCTTTTATGTTTTTTATATGGCCTGGCTAAGGATGCTTTGCAAAAAGGGACAGCAAGGCAGATAACCACTGACTCCAAGAAACTGCTTAAACGTGTAATGAGAACTGATGTTATTTTCTCATTAAGCCGAAATTATCAATTAGGATTCTTTGTGTGAAAAATGGATTAATGTTTTAATTAACAAGAACTCTTAGTATAAAAAGGCACTAGTGTTTAAGAAACAAACTCTGACACCTTTAGCAATATTTAAGTCTGTCCCACCAAGGAACTCATAAGCAGACGAATGATTGGTATCCAAGCTGCACCTGGTAACCTGACGGAGCCCCAGAGTATCCTTCGCCCCCACCCTAACTCACTGGAAAACGTGCCTCTACAGGTAATGACCGGCAGGGTCCCTGAGGTTTACACCCCACCAGCCTCACCTATGCCTGGAAGGAGACACAGAGGACATTTGGAGAAACAAGACGCAGTTAAAAGTAACCAATGGGGTGCCTTTCTCCTAATGTGTATGTTTAAGTCTACATGAAAACATTTTCTTAACATACCCAACTTTACTCAGTAAATAAATAGATCAAATGTGTGGAAGGAGATTGATCTCCAGGGCCTATGAGGCTGTGGCAAGGTAACATACTTACCACACAGGGAGGGAGGGACCTTACTATGCCTAGAGGCACACGCACAGCCAGTAGGAGCAAGTGTCAATCTGGCCACTGTGGAACATGGAAGTGATGCTCTCACTAGGGGACAGGAATCTGATCCTGAATGTTAGCAAAAGTCTATAGACTATCCGCTTGACAGACACAGCAGTGTTTTACAGACATCCTCATACACAGATGCCTTTCTCAGCTCCGGGGTAGTGTGTGAATACACAGGGAAGGCAGGCTTTGGGTTTTTAACTAGTTGGCAGGGATTTCACCCCCATTTCAAGGCTGTACTGAACTTCTGTATAAGTCAAGTCTCATGTACTGAAGTGTTCTTTCTCTCTTGGCTAACCATTGTGTGCATGCCACAGACGGGCGGTGTAGCAGCCTCTGCCCAGAGGCCTTTCCTCTCTGCAGTGTGCAGTTCTGCTTCTCAGAGTTCACATCTGGACTGTCTTCAAGGGCAGATATGTTAAAATCTTGGTCCCCAGGCTGTAGCTGAGAGCCAGTTGACCTTTAGGAGGTAGGGATGGGATTTAGGGGAATGGAGGTTAATAGGATGAAATTAACCCACTAAGGTCATGCCTTTAAAGGGGACACCGGCCACCCAGCCCCTTCCTGGCTCTCTTTGCTTCCCGGGCACCGTGAAGTGAACAGCTCCTGGTCCATGCTCCCATTGTGATATTCTCTACAACCACAGGACCAAACACAATAAAGCCAAGTGGCCTTGGACCAACGCCTCTGAAACCACAGCCACCTTCTTGTAAGTGTTGTCATTGTGGTGGCAGGGAGAGTGACATGCTGGGCCTTGAAAGCATGCTGGGTACTTGCTTATTTTTTCCTTTGCTTGTTTTTGAGACAGAATGTCACTATGTAGCTGGCCTGAAATTCACTACATATACAAGGCTGGTGTCATGAGTGCTGGGATCACACCTGGCTGCAGGATCTTACATTATCTGACAACAATGAAGCCTCTCTTCCCTTAGTCTGCTTTGTCCTATGCTGAATGGCAGGAGTTGTTGGGTCACCATGTTTGAGAAGTTATACGGTGGCTGTAAGGCGACCAAGAGGCACAGATTGGTCCTACACTACTCATAGGTGCCGGCATGATCTGCACTAGGCAGAAAGCTGCTCTTTAGCACACATTCCCAGGGATCAGCTTAGAGACAGGAGAGCCCCTCCTGCAGACCTGTGGGACTGAGCCAGGGTTGTTCAGTTTCCAGTCATTTACTTACCGCGAAGGTCAGGAGCAGAAACTTGTTGAGGAGCATGGGGTTTTCGAGAGCAGCACCTGACTTTATGGCTTCCCAGATCTGCCAGAAGGAAGAAAGGTGTTAGGTTGGGCTGCTGCTTTCTCTGTCCAGCCGCTGAGCTTCTCAGCACAGCTTCTTCCCCTCAAGCCTGCCACTGCTCTCAGATGCTGAAGTGGCTCATTACCTCTCCCTGCTACTTCACACTGCCTCTCCACCAGCCTTGCTCCATCATTATCAGTCAGTGAGAGTACCTGGCACCTTCTCTCAGGAGCCCTCAGCACAGGGGAGGCAAGTAGACACTCACACCTTTGAGATGCCCATCTGAAGAGATTTTTCTATTGTCTGCTGGGTGCCAAGCATGTCATGGCTACAGAAATAAAAGTACAGGTTCAGCTCCATGCAGAACTCCTGTCACAGAAGCACAGAGTTCCCGAGAGGACACCCGACCTGTCAAGAATTGGGAACTAGGGGGGAGGAAGAGGGCTCTGAAATGAGTAATTTGAACTAAATACACAGTGTGGCTTTCTTGCCTCCTTTCTCCCCTGCCCTTTTGCCCTGACTAGTCTGGAATGCTCCAAACAGGCTGGCCTCAAACTTAACAGATTCTCTGTGTGTGCCTGAGTGCCGGGACCAAAGGAGGGCATCACTGCACTCATCTATCCCTACAGCATCACACATCCTACAGCACCACACCCATCCCTACAGCATCACACCCATTCTTACAGTGCCACACCCATCTCTACAGCATCACACTCATCTCTACAGCATCACACCCATTCCTATAGCAAGAGTTTCTCAAAACTCTATTTGGAACCTCTCACCTTGAGAGATAAGGCAAGGAGCATGGCCTCTATAGACATGAGGCTAGCCCTATGTCTGTAGGTAAAACCTGGGCTGTCATCAGCTGGTCATAAGAGTCTCATAGCTCAGTTGCTAAACTGCAAGTTGCTATGAAGGCCACAGCAAATACTAGCAACAAGAACATGCCCCACAAGCAGGTGTGAGAGGAAAATAAGCAGACATCACCGCTCTGGAGGCACTGGACCACGGAAGAGTGAACCCCACTTTTGATGAGCTGTCTGGGGTAGGGTGGGGGCCCCAGGAGAAGTCTGAGCCTGGTCAAGGTCAGGCTTTGTTCTTTCATGAAGTGAGATGTAATTCACTATGCGTGGGGTGATCACTGGGACCCACACAGAGAAGAATCGCCTCTCATGCTTCTCTGCCATGCTGGTGTGGTTACTGTTAGTGGGGCTTGCAGAAGGTCCTTTACTAAACTGACTCATAGAATACAAATACAATGGGTGGATTTTCCCCTTGTTAAAAAGAAAAACAAAAACAAGAACCTCAAACTCACCAGTGCCTCTGTGTATCTCTTATAGGCTATCTCTGTGACACGCCCCTGTGCCTGAGTAGATACAGTGCGCTTGCCTGTACCCTGGAAGTACAAGGAAGCCAATGTGGCTGTGCAGCTAACCTCATTTGCTGACTGCTCCAGAAGGAGCTTCTTGTCTGCAGTCTTAAAAGCCTCAAGTGTGTTGGTGTTGTGCAGGGTTCCCATGGCCGGGCAGCAGCGGGCAGGCGTGGAGGCACTCCTAAAGGAGAGAGAAACACAGTTACCCAGCACGGCTGGGGCTCTCAACAAAGCACAGAGTTACAATAAACCTGATAGCACTGACTGGGCGAAAGGAGACCAGTGATTCACCGGTCCTTGCTCAAGCACAAGCAAGCAAGGTGCTGCCTGGAGACCTTGTGTCCTGAGCTCTCAGCTTCCCAATCTTCTTAAAGAAAGCTCATCTTTATTCTTGCCCATAATGAATCTGGGGAGAAACTGGCTGAACCAGGAACTGCAAAGGGCCTGAGTTCTAGCTAGTAACTCCCTCTTAAAGCTTATGAAAACCTCCTAGCATGATGGTTGGTTAGTTCATGTCAACTTGAAACAAGCTAGTCATCCAGAAAAAGAAATGTCTAATGTGGCATTTTCTCTTTGCTGATTAATGTAGGAGGGCCTAGCCCATGGGCAGTACCACCCTTGGGCTGGTGGTCCAAGAAAGCAAGCTGAGTGAGCCACGGAGAACAAGCTAGTAAGCAGCATCCTTCCATGGCTTCTGCTTCTGTTCCTGCCTCCAGGTCTCTGCCCTGTCTTCCCTTCACAATGGGACTACAACTGTAAGATTGTACAAACCCTTTCTCTCCCATGTTGCCTTCAGCCATGCAGTCTGTCACAGTAATAGAAAGCATACTAGGACATCCATATAAAATAAATAATTAAATCTAAACATTGTGTCTGTCACACAATCACAGACAGAGCAGAGTGTACAGTTCCCAGCCCCTGTGCTGGCTCCAGCCCACAAACTCTGGGCAGCAGCTCCTGTGTTCCTGCTAAATCATCTCAGCACATTTTCAAGAATGGCGACAAATAGCTGGGCGGTGGTGGCGCACACCTTTAATTCCAGCACTCGGAAGGCAGAGGCCAGCCTGGTCTACAAAGTGAGTTCCAGGACAGCCAGGGCTACACAGAGAAACCCTGTCTGGAAAAACCAACCAACCAAACAAACAAACAAAAAAGAATGGCGACAAATACTCTGAAAGACAAATAGCTTTCCAGGAGCCAGGAATACATCTTTCCCTGCTTGTCCCACCAGTTCCACACTGCACAGCTCTCTGCACATGGTTGCTATATCATCTTGGCCATGGATAAAATGCAGGATGCCCAGACTATTGTCAATCCAGGGTACTAGCTACATAGTTTATACCCACTACATTTCCCCAAAGCCTCCCAGCCCCAGGAATTGAAGGGATAAAAATTGAAGAAGATGGATTGACTCTAAACACAGGTGTAGACAGGGACACATCTGCTATCTGTAAGTGGCTGGCCTGAATTTTGGATAGTATTGATATTAGAGAAAAATATTCCTGTTGCTGGAGATGGCCTAGTTGTTAGGAATACTGGCTGCTCTTCAGAGAACCAGAATTTAGTTCCCAGCATCACTTACAACAATCTGCAACTCCAGTTGCAAGGGATCTATGCCCTCTTTTGAGCTCCAGGAGCATATGTGGTACACATATATACGTTCAGTCAGACAAAGCACACATCCATATAAAATAAATAATTAAATCTAAACATTTTTAAAAAGAAATATTTCTGCCATTAGTGCTTTATGTTGTTGCTATGAGGAACTTGCAGAGAAGGGCCCATTACTCATCACTCTGAGGAGAGCATATGTGTCAGAGACTCAGCGTCCTTTCATATCTTTCCATGTGAGGGCACAAAGGTGCTGCAGGGGGCCTGGAGGAAAGAGATCTCTATCTAGGACAGGTGAGGAGGGGCCATGTGTAAAGATGGCTCTGCTAAATGCCAGCTGTAAGCCTTAAATGTCAAGTCCTGGTTGGCTGTGGGGGAGTGTCAGTGGCCAGCGTCCTCCCTGGAGAGCCACAAGACATCACATCATAGGCTGCCTGCCATCATGCTTTTCTACTAAAAGAGCATTCCTCATCTAGGCCGAAGGAAGGCACTGAAGACAGTCTTGAGGCGAGAGAAATCACACAGGGCTAATTTGGGCCTGGAGAGGAGAGGAGGCAGAGCCTCCACTCACTAGGCTCCCGCATTAGACAGCTCTATGGAGTTAATGCGGAGGTGCAGGGAAGAAGGCTGGGACAAGGCACAGTGCAACAAGGGACTTTGTCCAACCTGTCCCAGTATCTCAGGTGTGCACAGGCTACCAGAGTCCTGCTCTGACAGACTGAAGCTACTTCCAAGAACACAAACATGCCAGGATGGCTACTGACAGCAGTGGGCAGAGAGAAGCTACTGACCACATGACTAGGCTCCCACTGGGAATGACCAGGATTCAGTTTGCTTTAGTAACCAAGTATATTGAATGGGGAAGGAAAGCTGTCAAGAGGAGGGCTGCAGAGAGGACTCAGCAGTTAAGAGCACTGACTGTTCTTACAGAGGATCCAATTTTGAGTCCCAGTATCCACATGGTAGCTCACAAACTTCTGTCACTCCAATTTCAGGGGCTCTGATGCCCTCTTCTGGCCTCCTTGGGCACTGTATGCATGTGGTATGTATACAGATAAGCTGACAACCATACACACACACACACACACACACACACACACACATATAAATACTAACATTGTTCTGCATTTATGTTGTGCTTTTAAAATCTGCAACTTGAGGGAGATAAAGAAATAAAGTACATTAGTATTTTGAGACAGTTAATAATAGGGGGTGGGGGTGGGGAGTGAGATGGCCCAGAGGTTAAAGGTACTTGCTGCCAGTACTAACCACCTATGTTCAACCATCATAACATGGTGCAAGCAGAGAGAACAGCCTCCTACAAGTTGTCCTTTGACCTCAATAAATGTGTGTGGTAAACGCATACCCACATGCTTGCACACATGCAATAATAAACAAAATGTAACTTGAAATATTTTTTAAAGGGCTAGAATGATGATTTAACAGTTTAAGAGTACCAGCTACTCTTGTAGAGGGCCCAGGTTTGATTCCCAGCACCCATGTAGCAGCTCATAGCCATCTGTAACTCTAGTTCCAGGAGACCTGATGTCCTCTTCTGGCTTTCATGGGTACTGCACACATGTGATGCAGACATACATTCAGGCAAACACTCATATATTAAAAATAAAAATAATTAATTAATTAATTAAAAATAAATAAATAAAAAGAGCAAATCTTTAGAACAAATAGGCTCTAAGAAAGACTCATAAACTATTCTACAGTGATGATCTGGAGAGCTGCTATCTGAGCACCAGTCAATCTCAACACTACCTGGCACATGGCAGGCTCTTAAGAAGGCTCATCTTTCCCCTAATAAACAACTGTAGTAGACAGCCTTCAGCTGCAGCACTTCATGGGAGCTTGCTTGGCTGCTCAGAGGCCAACCTGAAGAGGATGCTCACTCCTCGCCCAGAGTAAGCAGGGTCCTTTAGACTCTACACAAATCAATACTCACATGTCAAAAGCACTGAACTCCAACGTCAAGCGGGTGGGCAGGCCAGCAGAGTCACCTGTGTGGAAGCATTTTCACATCTCAGGGACAAGCCAGAGTGGCAATATCATGGCAAAAACATCTATAGCTAGTCATGTCTGTTTATTGGAAAGTTGAGCCCAAGGAGCCCTTGTGACCAATATAAAACAGATACCCTGGAAATGTCTACACACACACCCCACCCAGAAGCTAGCTGAGCAGTTTCTGCTGTTATGACTTGAGTTCTACCACTCCTCTTTCCCCCCAAAGACAGAAAAGAAAAATTTTAAAGTGACTTGGGGCAAAAGAAAGACTTGAGAAGGTAAAAGGCTATGTCTAGAAAAGACAAGCATGTCCCTTAGAGGAGACTTGTCTAGTGTTCAGGAGGCTCTGGGCTCATCCCCAGCACTCCACGAGCAATAACAACCCAATAAGGGTTGCTGACTCCACAGAGGACAGGCAGGAACATATAGATGGGGTGAGAAGGTGGGGACTGCCTACCATTGTAGTAATAGCCCTTGATGTCTTTGGGTGCCTCGTCCAGGCGGTACTCGTTCAACTTCTTCTGGGTCAGTTCGTGCCAGAAGCCAACATCCAGGGCACTATTAAAGGGGGCGAACTGCAGCTTTGACAGTCCAGGGTCCCCCATGGCCACTGTTCTTACTGGCCTACCAAAACAAACAGAAAAATAGAGCTTAATTGAAGTAAACCATTGGGGCTGGAGAAATGGCTCAGTGGCTAAGAGCACCTCACTCTTACAGAGGACTGGGTTTGGTTCCCAGAACCCACACAGTGCCTTACACCTACCTGTAGCTCCAGTACCAGGAGATTCAATGCTCTTGTCTGGCCTCCTTTGGCTCCTGCACGAATGCAATGCACATAAACTCACACATGTGCACACAAACATACTAAATAAACGGATGGATAGGTAGGTAGGTAGGTAGGTAGGTAGATAGGTAGGTAGGTAGGTAGATAGATAGATAGATAGATAGATAGATAGATAGATAGATAGATAGATAGATAGATAGTTAGATAGATAGGTTTGGTTTTTCTAAACAGCTAACCAAAGGCATAAGGTCTCTTAAGACACGGCCGATCTTTAAGACAGCAGTCACTCTCTGCTGACTGTTGGCACGCCCACTCCAAGGTTAAGATTCAATCACAGACCTCTAGAGCCGTTCTGACTCCTGACAATGGATTGCTGAACCTTTTAATTTTAATTGTCATCATCATTATTATTATTGTTATTGTTGTTTTCTTGAGACAGGGTCTCTATATATAGCCCTGTCTGTCCTGGAACTCACTATGTAGACCAAGATGGCCTTAAATTCAGAGATCCACCTGCCTCTGCCTCCACAGTGCTGGGAATAAAGGTGTACATCACCATGCTCATCTCTGCACCCTTAAAAAGCAGCTCACTCTCTCAGGGCCCCACTCTGTCACTGTGAGGCTGACACCAGAGAACCCTTAGAGAGGGGGACTCATGTTTGACTTACACTTCAATGTTTGGCTTATTTCACCTAAGACACAACTTTAAAAACATCCTGCAGAATTTGTCAAGTTCAGTCTCTTTGTAGGAGTAATTTTATAAACAAGCTTTCTGGCATTAACTTCTTTTGTGTTATGTTGCTGCTGAATGTGTGTCCAGGCTCTTTCCTGTTCAAGGCAAGCACTAGAGTCCCGAACTACACCCTCAGCTCCATTCCTTTCTCATTGGAGTCAGCTAGGGACTGACTCCTTGAAGACTGTCACAATCCTATGAATCCAAAATCAATAGTCTATTAGTCCGAACATGCCCGTCTGATCCTGGTGTGGTGATGCATTTGGAAGATGGAGGCAGGGGGATCAAGAGTTCAAGATCATCTTTGGCTACCTAGTGAATTCAAGGCCAATCTGGATAATATAAGTCAGTGTTAGAAGGGAAGGAGGGAAGAAAAAGAAAAGAAAGTCAAGAAGGGAGGGATGGAGGAAGAGCAAAGCTACCTAGAAGGTTAAGTGGAAGCCTGCCTGTTTGAGGCCGGTGCTGAGCACTCCAGCTGAGAGGGGTAACATGCACTGTGCATGAGCCTGAAGTCCTTTAAAATCCCACATTAGATCTCATTTTTCCCTCCCTACTGGATCTGTGCTAGTGTGGGGATTGTTGCCATCTCTTAAGTATATGGAAATTTTTGTATTCTGCATTATGTCTCATAATGCTCTTATTTCTCCACTCAAGTCATCAAGTGAATGTGGTCCTGTAAGTCACACCAGAACTGTGACACAAAACTGTGCACATCTGTGAACTACAAGCAACCCTGTCTGTGCACCCAAACAGTGACACACCTATGTGTATACCTGTGAACAATGTATGTGCAGCACAGGCTATGAACCACCCATTCATACCATGGTTGTGAACCACGCATGTACATCACAGCAATGTATGACCCATGTGCACCACACATGTGTACCTTACTGTCAGGTGCTCACATCCAGATGAGGAACACCTCATGGCAGGAAATCAGTGTGGAGTTGGCCTCACCACTGTGCTCTTGGGAATCTTCCAGAGGCCTGTATGCATCGCTTCTAGTTACCATCACACACTTAAAATCCTAATGCTGTCTGTGCCAATGGAAAAATGAAAATCAACTTAGCCACAATGTTGTTTGCCAAAGAGCTGCTTGTGCCTGTTCCTGGCTGTGTGTCTATTTAAAGAACCAATTGGTTCAGATTCATCTGCTTCACGTACTGCACGTGTGACCACCAATATGGCTTGCCCAATATGGCCCAGGATTATTTGGGTTGATTTGGTTATTAGCCGCTTACTTCACACGAGGCAGTGCATTTACACTGTTTCCTGGCTTCTGGCTGAAAGCATACTCCTGTCTAGTCTTTACTCTTAGCTATCCAGGCATACATTCACATTGGTTTCTACACCCCAGAGCAGATGACCCCGCTTTTAGACAGCCTCTGCATTTTCTAGAAGTAGAAAGAAATGCTATGCATTCTTAGAAATTGACTTTAATTTCTAGAATAGAAGCTATTCTAAAAGCTAGAAAATTAATTTTATGGCAAGAGCTAAATCTGAAATGTTTTATATAAGATCTGTTATGAAGGTTAGTTTATTTATTTATTTATTTATTTATTTATTTATTTATTTATTTATTTGGAGACAGGGTCTCACCATGTATCCTTGGCCTGGGATTCACTATGTAGACCAGGATGGCTTCATTCACACTCTTAGAGATCCACCTGCCTCTGCCTCCCAAGTGCTGGGATTAAAGTCCTGTGCCACCACCCTGTTGAAGTTGATTATTTTATATGGACACGGGACATTTAAATAGGAAAACCTTCCCCTACATGTAAAATGCCTGCAGTCCCATCCCTGGGGATGCTGAGGTGGGCATACCATGAGCTACACAGGGAGTTCCTGGATGTAGAAGCCTCTGAGCCCCCACTGCTTTCAGAGAAGCTTCTGGTTCTCTGAAAAAAGATGAACCACTCTCCTTTGGGGGATGTAGCTTTGGCAGGTTGCTTATGCCTCAGCGGGCGACCCCCACCCCCACCATGTGCACATGGTGGCACTAACTGGAATCAGGCAGTTACAAGAATGAAATGAGGACATAAAGCTAAAGGAGATGAGGTTGGGGACTCTAGGGGAAACTAGAGATGTAGTGGTGGCTAGATAGACCAACAGGCATTGCACAAATATGTGAAACAACCAAAAATAAAAAACACTATTAAGAAAAAGTAAAAGGGGCTGGTGAGATGGCTCAGTGGGTAAGAGCACCCGACTGCTCTTCCGAAGGTCCAGAGTTCAAATCCCAGCAACCACATGGTGGCTCACA
>NC_034591.1:130389078-130404030 GCF_900095145.1 Mus pahari | reverse complement strand
AGATCTGATGCCCTCTTCTGGAGTGTCTGAAGACAGCTACAATGTACTTACATATAATAAATAAATAAATCTTTAAAAAAAAAAAAAAAAAAAAAAGAAAAAGTAAAAGAACTGCTTTTGACTCAGAGGGTTAATCGTACACCCACTAGTGTTTAAACTAGGCCAGCAAATGTCACAGTTGGTGTAACAAATTATTTTCTTAATGACCAAGCAAAACATACGTATTTCAGCTAGCTTGCCATGATTAACCGCACATTTTCAACAACTGCTTTTCTTTGCTGTTGGTATTTATAACTTTCTTCAGTATCAGCAAACTGAGCTTCTCATTTCCTACAATGTGGTTTATTTAGCTCTGTTCCAAATCTAGATTAAAACTCAAACTGAACTCGATACTGAAACTTTTTGCTTTTTATATAAAGTTTAGAAAATGTCTACAAAACATGCTTTCTGGGAGAATTATAAATATAAACAGCTAACACAATAATTTCAATTTACCAGGACTGAAAATAGTGTCTACTTTAAAGCCTTTATAAATCCCTTTAATGAGTGGTTTTTAATATTCTACATAGCAAGGATTCTTAAACTTTTTCTGCTTGTAACCTCTGTGCATTTTAGAGAATTTTACACAATTGGACGCATGGGTAAAATGGATAATACAATTAGAATGGACTTCATACTCAAACAAACCAACCTTTCCTTCTGTGGGTTGCTTTACTGTGTATACTGTGTATACTGTGTATACTGTGTATACTGTTGCAAAGATGAGGAAAATACTAATACAGAATACTGGTGCCTAACGTGGGACCTCTGCTGTGACAATCCTGATTTGTGTGGATTCTGGGCCTTTGGAACAAAGCTGGAGGATACATGGGGAAAGATTTGGAACTTTGGGCTGGAAAAGCCCAAGATGGCTGTAAGCAGAGCATGGTGGACATTTTGGTGGGAGTTTGGAAGACCAGAACGCCAAGAGATAAATGCACAGTGGAGGTCAAGCTCATGTGGTTTCAGGAGGCAAGAGCTCTAATTGGGAACTGTGCCACAGGTCGTTTACAGCACACTCTGGCAAAGAAGCTGGCTTCATTCTGCCCATGTCCTGGGAACTGGAGTGAAGCTGGATTCAAAAGCAATGGATTAGTGGCATGTCAGCCACTCAGGCCACACTGTGGTCCCTACTCACTGCTCTTATCCAGCTCTACAGCAGGACAGGGAGAGAAAAGTTTTTTTTTTTTTTTTTAATGTGCTATGTGGTAGAGAGAGGTTAAATCTGCCCACCAAGAGGGTACAGAGAATCAGTAATACGTGTTACAAATACTAGAACCAGTAAGGAGAAACCTTGTGCTCTCAACTAGGGAACAGTAAAGACCCTGAGGACTCATGAACTCCCCAGGGCTCCAGCCTGGGAAAATACAAACTCCCTAGAGAGGTGAAGGAGTTCCCTGCTCACAGCAGGGGCCTAGGAAGTGTTTCCTGAGGACAGGGCACTGAGGGGCAGCTGCACTCTGTGGCCTCTGTGACCACAGTTGTCTCAGAGGCCACAGAGTGCAGGCTGAGCTCGCTGAAGAACTTGAAGGCTGGTTTTACAAGCATGAAAGATGCAATAATTAAGGGACTCGTGGAACGTGTGCCAAAGTTCTAGGTCACCGCAGCCAGGCAAGGCGTGGCAGTGAAGGTGAGCCCTAACTTCAGTGGCATCACCAGGGTGTTGGAGATACCAGAATGGAGATGCTCACTGTGAGAATGTGAATGAGATATGAGAGCCAATCCACAAATGAGGGCTACCTAAGCCTTCTGGAATCCAGAGGATTCCATCAAGAGCTCCAGACACCAGATATGGAGCTGCAGTTCAGCCTGCTGGGCTCCAGCCTTGTTTCAGACTGATCTTTTCCACTGTGCTATTCCTCCCTTCTGGAACAGATGTTGACTCTGTGCCATCGGCACTGGGAATATGTAACCTTTCTTTTTTAATTTTATAGATCCTCCCTGCCTCGAGACTCAGAAGAGATTTTGGACTTTGAACTTTTAAACTGGCTTAGGGCTGATGATGACTATGGGGACTCTTTTTGTTTTTACATAAATACACTGTAGCTCTCTACAGACGCACCAGAAGATCCCATTATGAATAGTTATGAGCCACCATGTGGTTGCTGGGATTTGAACTCAGGACCTTCAGAAGAGTAGTCAGTGCTCTTACCCACTAAGCCATCTCGCCAGTCCTGACTATGGGGAGTCTTAAGTTGGACAGAATATGTTTGCAGGATGATGGCCATGGGCCTATGAGGACAACAGATGCACGGTGATGACTTAAAAGTAGTATGTTTGGGTCTTAGGTTGACAAGAGGTGGATTTGTGATGACTAATATTGACCTAATAATCACCCATAAGACAAGCCTCTGGGCAAGTCTGTGATGTTTCTAGACTGCACTTACTGAGATGAGAAGATCCACTCTACATATGGCTGGCCCCATCCTCTGGGCTAGGAGCCTTTCCATGGACAAGGAAACAGCGCAGCATCAGCACTCATTGCCCTTCACCCTGACTGTGGACACAACCTAACCAGCCACCCAGTGCTCCCGGTGCCAGGATGTCACTACCATGATCAACTACAGCAGAATACACCCTTTCCCCCTTCAGTTTTTCCAACAGGTATTCTGTCACAGGGGAAATTACATAATGCAACAGATATGTAATAGGTATAGAAATCAAACATTTACTGATAATAAATCATGAAGAAATTTATTTGAAATAATTCTTTGGTATACATAAGATTTTACCATTTATTAGATGAGAACAAACTAGAACACTAAGATTTATTTTTAATTACGAATGTGTCTCTGGGGTGGGGAGGGGGTGATACACAAAAGAGTACAGGTGCCCATGGAGGCAAGAAGAGGGAGTTACAGATGGTTGTGAGCGGCTGTGGGAATCTAAGCCAGGTCTTCTGCAAGGTCAACACTTGTTCCTAATCCCCGAGCATCTAGGACATTTTATTTATTTGTTTGTTTGCTTATTATGATGCACTAGGTTGAATCTGTCAGGCACAAATGAAAACAATACCCATCATGCCTTGCTACCTAAGGGTTAGGGCTGACTGCATTTAAACAGGATCCTGGAGAAATTAACAATACAGAATGAAAAGTAGGCTTTCTTGGTCTTCCAGGTTAGTAAAAACTCAACTTTTGACCTATTAATAAATATTTTCAATAATTGAGAGACATAGAAAGAAGGTTTTATTGCACTCAATGCTAGCCCATGTCCAGCATTTCACAGAAGATGTAAAATGCAGCATTCGGTATTCTCTACGCAATTCAGAATGAAGGCTCTGGCTTGGGGAGGTAATGCCGTGCCTTGACTGTGAGATGAGGTATAATTTACAGGAATTATAAGTCATTTTAAATAACAAGGAGGCATCTGCTTCAGGAATTACTACAGTCAAAGGGCATTTAGACTGTTAGGAAAGATGCTGTTTCCTAACAATATCTCAGGAAACCGAGGTTGTTCGTACAGGGGTGAGCTCCCATGAGATAAAAAGGCTCAGTGTTCATGTTTGCTAATAATTCCCAGGCTCTGTGACCATAATGACTACCCCCAACAATTTTATTCACTATTTAAAGATGATTCAGGGGTTGGGAAGACGGCTCAGAGTTCAGATTCTAGCATCCATGTAATTGGTTTACAAATACCTATAACTGCAGCTCCAACAGCCCTTTCTGGCCTCTACAGTCACCCGCACTTATGTGGCACAGACTCAAATAGCACAAATACAGATAAATAATAAAACCTTCAAGCAGACACCTTTCCTATCACTCAGATGGGTTTTGCACAATTTTTCTGCCAACGTTTTTGAGACGCCCAGTGTCCCCGTCCTTTTTGGAGTTTAGAAGCAGAAGTAAGGAGTTCTGACAGGAGGGCTGCAAGAAAGGAAGAGCAGGGTGCTGAAGAGCTTCAAAAGGCTGAATGCAGGGGATGACAGGAGAGGTTCCAAGGCAAAGGGACAGAGGAGTGCCTGCTGTAGGAGTGGGAGCAGTGAGGCCATCCCAGAGTGGAGCCCTGAGCAAGCACAGCTGGCACAAAGCTGGCTGGTTACAAACACCAGCACACAAGAAGCTATGGGGCAGGCTCAAGGATCCTGGGTGGAGCTAGCAGCAGGTACACACAAAGCACCACAAAGCACTGCAAAGGTCTGCAGGTGGGGTAGTACAGGGCTGGATGTGGATAGAGCTCAGTCAGCAGGAGGATTCTTGTCTAGCATACAGGAGGCCCTGGGCTCCATCAGCACTGCCAACAAAAGAAATGAGGCTGGGAACAGATGAGGAGCTGAGTAGGGCAGAGAAAGTAAGAACAGAAAAAGAGGGATTCTACCTGGGGACACTTAGGAAAGGTGACCAAACATGGTCACTAGTGGAGTTCAAGGAATGGCAGGGCGGAGGTTGTGGTGCAACCTTGAAAGTGTGAGACCTGCATAGGATCCCAGCACAGCAAAAACGACCAGAAAGAGCAACGACATTTGAGCAAGCTCTGTGAGTGCCACGCATGCAGAGCTAGGCAAGCCCTGTGAGTGCCATGCATGCAGAGCTAGGCAAGCCCTGTGAGTGCCACGCATGCAGAGCTAGGCAAGCCCTGTGAGTGCCACGCATGCAGAGCTAGGCAAGCCCTGTGAGTGCCATGCATGCAGAGTTAAGCAAGCCCTGTGAGTGCCATGCATGAAGAGCTAGGCAAGCCCTGTGAGTGCCATGCATGCAGAGCTAGGAAGGGGAGCTGATGTCAAGGCAGGGATACAAACACCGCACAGACATTTCAACAGAGGGTGGTAACAGACAAGGAAACTGAGGTGAGCCCAGGAAGGTGACCCAGAGAGCAGTATGAGCTACTGGATTCATGGAGGGGGTGAGTGCCTTTGTCAGATCTTGGGTGTTCCCCTTCAAGTACTTAAAAGCTTCAGGATTTTGACCTGAATTGAATTTTTAAGAAAAGGCACCGAGGTGAGATAGAATCTCAATGTGTGGGTTTTTTGTTTGTTTTTGTTTGTTTGTTTTGTGATTTGCCTTTCCCTAATAGCCACAGATGTTGAGTGTATATTTTTATGTATTTGTTATAGGTCGTTCTGTTGAGAACTGTCTGCTCACTTTGTTTGCCCACTCTGTGGTTGAATAACTTGTCCTTTCTTGTTGATTTTACTGAAGTTGTCAGGTATTCTGCATAAGAAACCTCTGTCAGATGCGTGGCCTGCAAAGTCCTCTTGTTCTGTAGGCATCTCTTTCAGTGTGGTTGCTCTTTAAATTGATGTAGCCCCACAGGCCAGCTCCCAAGTGTAGCACAACCAGTTTAAGCTTACCCCGACTAGTTTACAAATAAGAGACTCCGACTATGGTTATTTTATTTGGCCTTGACAATTACTGGAGGGTAACCTCTAATCTACTCTTCTAACTACTGGCCTGGCTGCCTTCCCAGCGTGTTCCCAAATACTTGCTGTTTCTCCTGGCCATATGCTCATGGTACATCTCCCTGCATGGCGCCTTCTCCTCTCTCCTCCTCGTTCTCTGCTTTCTCCTCCTTCTTTCTGCTCAATTCCCTCCAGTAATTGGCTGTAGCCATTTTTATATAACCAATAGTTTTAAATTAAGGAACAAGGTTTGCCCAATAAAAGCTGGTAAATTCATAGGCCTGGACCTTCGGGTACAGAATTTAGCACTGCAATGCATAGCAACAAACCAAACTTCAACACCAAGAATAAAATATGAATCATCTGCATCATACAACTGATGCAGAAAATGATGTTTATAAAATTCAGCATCTCCTCCTGGCTTAGTTAGGGTTCTATTGCTGTGAAGAGACAGCATGATCAAGGCAACTCTTATAAAGGCAAACATTTAATTGAAGTTGGCTTACAGTTTCAGAGGTTCAGTCCATTATTATCATGGAGAGAAGTGTGGCAGCCTGCAGGTAGATATGATACTGAAAGAGCAGAGAGTTTTACATGCTGATCTGAAGCCAGCTAAGAGGAGACTCTTCCTCAGGCAGCCAGGAGGATCTCCTCCACACTGGGTAGAGCTTGAGCACTAAGATACCTCAAAGTCCACCCTCACAGTGACACACTTCCTCCAACAAGGACACACCTATTCCAACAAGGCGACATCCTCTAATAGTGCCACTTCCCCAACTTACATTGGGCCAAGCATATTCAAACCATCACACCTCCTAATCAAAGATATGAGAAAGTAGACACAGAGCTCTTGCACCACAGAATGATAAAGGCATGATGGGACATCCTAGGACCTCTGTTTGGCTGAGGGAGCAGAAGCTTGCAGCCTCAGAGAACAGAAAAGATGAGGGTGTCTGTACTCGCAGCTCATTCAGTACTTGGAATTTTAGCCAGAACAGCGATAAAGAAAAAGAAAGCGATGTCAACAGGAAGGGAGAAGTCAGATTATCCCTGATTGCAGATGGCAGGAGTCTGTTCTTAGGAAATCCTTACAACTCCACCAAGACTCTTAGAATCTACAAACAAATCCAGCAAGGGAGCAGGATACAAAATCAGTGTTGAAAATCATTAGCTTTTCTATGTGCCAGTAGTGAACTCATTGAGACTGAAAGAAAACAACCACTGTCAGTGCTCAAAACAAAATTATCCCAGGAATAAAGCCAACTGAAGAGGCAAAGACTCCAACAGTGAAATTGCCACACAGTGAAGAGACTTCTCGTGTCCGAGTCAGGACAATCAGTACTGCTTTCAAGTGACCACGCTACTGCGGCAAGGTTTACATCAGCTACAGTCCCCAATTAAAAAAAAAGTAACATTCTTTATGAAGCTAGAGAAAAATCGTAAAACACACACATGGGTATGGATGTGCCTATAATATCAGCACAGGAAAGGAAGGTGCAGGAGGATTTAGAGGCCAAGCCCAGACTCAGCTCAAACAAGATAAACCAAGTTTATGTGGAAACACAAAAGACCCGTTAGAGTCAAAACAATCCTGAGCAAAAGGAACAATGTTGGGTCACTACAGTACCTAAATTCAAAATATACTATAGAAGCTGGGCAAGGCACATCCTTTAACTCCAGCACCCAGGAAGTAGAAGCAGGCAGACCTCTGTGAGTAAAGGGCTAGCCTGGTCTACAGAGTTCCAGTCCAGTCACAGCTATACAATAAGACTTTCTATTATATTTTACATACACATACTCACAGTATAGTACAGAGTTGTATGTAGTAGCAAAACCAGTATGATGTATTGAGAAAATACATCATGTAGACCAGTGGAATAAAATACAGGAACCTGGAAATGAATGCATGCAGCTGCAGCCAATTGATTCCTGAAAAAAGGCACCATGTAACCAAGCCACGCTGTCCCTTGGGCATGCACCAAACGCTCTATGACCTTATATACTGGAGACATAAGCACACTACTTATCACAGCAATGTACACATCAGTCAATCTCTGGAATAAGCAGATGAATGGAGAAAGAAAACTGCTACATATACACAATCGAGTGTTGGTGAGCCTAAGAGAAAAAGGAAATCAGGGTGTTTGCATAAAAATCGATGGAACTAAGAGTCATCATTAATGAAGACAAAGACAAATAGCACACATTTCCTCTTATCTGCAGAAGCTGGAATTGAAAGAAAGAATACTACTAAGGAAAGATAAAAGGTGTTAAAAGAGCATCAATGAATACAACATCCACTTGTATTGAGATGGTCCAGTACAGTCCATTACAAAGTGTAATATACACTGATTGATAATTATACTTTGAAAGGGGGATGGCTGTGGTGGCACACGCCTTTAATCTCACCAAGGGAAGCAAGGGAAGGAGAAGCCTTGGTTAGCCCTTAGAGAAGAGCAAGGACAAAGGACACCACAGGAGCTGCCTGTGGCCCCATGGCTGGGGCTAGGTTACTTTGCTGATGCAAGACTTAGGGACAACTACTTTCTACAGGCTCAATATGTTCTGCCCACTTCAAAGTACACTTGGGTACCAGAGCCCCAGTGTGACTAGATGGAACACTCTCAACAGGCTTAGGAAGTTGAGAAAAATCAGTAGAAGACAGCAGGAAAGATGAAAATAATGAATCCCTTTCCTATAGAACTGGTGAGCCTCACTGATTACAAAGAGTAGCATCATGCATTGATTGGGCAATGCCTCACCCAGGGTCTCACTACATAGCCCAGGTTGTCCACAGACTTTTGATTCTCTTGCCTCAGCCTCAAGAGTACTGGGATTACAGGTGTGCACCACCCTACTGCGAGATTCAGGAAAATGAGGTGTGCGCGGCTGCAGAGATGGCTCAGTGGTTAAAAGCGCATATTGCTCTTCCAGGACTGGAGTTTAGTTCCCAGCACCCACATGGCAGCTCACAACGGTCTGGAACCCCAGCTCCAGAAGATCTGATGCCGTCTTCTGGCCCCACAAGGGCACTATGCTTGCATACAAACTAGCACACCGACACACAGACAAAAACAAATCTTTTTTTAAAATTGAGTTGCCTGGGTCCCATGTATTCTTCCTATGCAGGGGACAAAGAACAAGGCTGTTGTCCAGGAGTCAGGAAGCCTGACCAGCAGCCCAGGTTATGCCGATGGATACCTGGTGCTACCTTGGAGCGATGGCCATGCCTACCGTTCCCTGTATTCTTAGGAAATCTTTCCCCTCTTTGCTGGGAAGACTCCCTTTCATCTCTTAAGAGTCCTTTATAGCTCTCATTAACACCCACAGCTATTGAGGGCAGTGGCTCCTTGTTCCACAGGTGACAGGTTCCATTACAACATGGGATGCCTTTTAAACAATGTGTGGGCATGTGTGTACAGGTGGATGTGCACGCACAGAGGAGAGAACCCCAGGGGCTGTCTTCAGGAGCAACACCCACCTCGTTGCCCTGGAACTCAGGCTAGAATGGCTGACCAGTGAGCCCTTGGGTCTCTTCTCGTCTTCTGCCACCCAGCACTATGCCAAGCATTTATTTTTAATTTATTTTTTAATTAGGCAGATGGGGTCTGCAAGTGTATCATGCCATGCACAAAGAGGTCAGAGGACAATTTGTGGGAACTGGTTCTTTCCTTCCACCTTGTAGTTAGCAGCTAGAGAAGCAAGAAGCTCTCTTCAAAGAAAGCAGAGCTGGAAGGGGAGCAGAGAAACACACCAGCCTACCCCCCCTCCCCAAGTAGCCTCACAGTCCTTTCTCTGTGTGTTTTGGGCTTTTTGTTTGCTTGCTTTAAGAGAGTTCGGGAGTTTTTAGTGGTTCAGAGAGAAAATGCCAGAAGCAGAGTTGGCAGGATGCAGTGAAAAATTCAGCCTGAAGCCCCCTAGGAGCCAGGTTCCAGGTCCACTTGCTACTAGCTGAGAAACCCAGATTTCCCCATCTGTAATGTGTGGGCTGATGTCACAAGCCAGGATGCCTCTGGAAAAGGAAGAGGGTGGGAATGTTTGCCCCAGAGCCTGGCATCCAGGAGGCAGAAGCAAAGCTGCAATCCATTTTCCAGTCCCTCTTTGTGCTAGCCTACAGCATTCCACAAATATGGCTCTCTCTAACTCTGGCTAAGAAGTGCCTTGCCTGCCTTCAGGGCCTAGAGCTTAAGCTGGGAGACAGACAGGAAGTGGAGGCAGGAGAATTCCTAGATGCTTCCCCACCAACTATCAAGGTACACACAGTGGAAAACCAACAAAGACTGTCTCAAACAAGGTGGAAGGCAAGGGCTGACATCTGAGGTTGTTAAGGTTGTTATCTGACCTCCACACCTATGCCTTTATTCACACACAAAGTGTATGAATAAAGACACATTTCTTTAAAAGTTTCAGGGCTGGTATCAACTCCGTGACCTACAGTGGTATACTGGCTGCAAGATATGCTAGGGCAATGGTAGCACAAAGCTTATGGAAGTAATCAACCAATAACTGATTTGAGTTAAGGCCCACTCCACCAGATGGAACTTATACCTGAAACTGTGGGTGACCAAGAACCAGAGACTAGAAAGCCCAGGGACCTAGGGTAAAACCAAATCATCTTGGTCTAAAACAAAGAAAAACAAACAAACACAGCACTCGGGAGGCAGAGGCAGTTGGATTTCTGAGTTCGAGGCCAGCCTGGTCTACAGAGTGAGTTCCAGAGTGAGGACAGTCAGGGCTACACAGAGAAACCCTGTCTCGAAAAAACCAAACCAAACCAAACCAAACAAAAAAACAACAAGCAAACAAACAGACCCAAAACCTACAGGCAAGAACACTACTGTATAGTCTGTTGCGGTGTAGGATGGATGAGAGGGAGGGCAGTTTTGTAGAGTTCCCTTCCCACCTATCTTTCAACTTCTGAGACTTTTCTGCACATGTACACAAGATGTAATGACAGTCAGAAAATGCAAATAGTTGCTATATAAATGGCATACAAAACACCAAAGGGGCTGGGGATTTAATGTGGCTGTGAAGCCCTTCAGTACCAATATGGGAACAATGAGCTAATACAATCAAAACATGTTAAAGACGTACAGGTTTCCTACCTTTCAGCAAACACTTACCTGATCTCTTGCCCCACCCACCCTGAATGCATATTTCAGGGTTTGGTAGGCAGCAATAGGCCCACCTTCAGAGCTAACTGTCAGGGAATCCATGCTAGCAACAGCAGCGCAGCTTGGAATTGAGCCAAGCACAGTCTGCAGGGACCTAGGGTAAAACCAAAGTGTGGCAAAGGTCTGCACAGGTGTGGTGGGAGGAAAGAGGAGGCATGTCTAAATGCAATAACTAGGCAAGACCATTTCCCATGGACACCCTTCAGCCAAGCTTTTACAAACCGGAAGAGCACTCTCAATAGGGGCCTAGGTCAGGCTGAGTGGAATACTTTTTTCTTTTGAGCCTTACACTACAAAATGTTGACCTTAGCTGGTTCCCTCTCAATTAAAAGAAAAAGGAAAAGAGACATCCTGTGGTTACCGTTACAAAGTAAAACAATAAAATAAAACAGCCCGCACACTTCTAAATCCCAAGAATGGGGCAGGTGGTGGGCAAATACTAGATCAGGAAGCTACACTAGGACTGAGTGAGCGCCTCAGTGGGTAACAGCACTTAATGAGCAAGCATGAAGATCTGAGTTTGCATCCCCTGTTACAAAGGAATAAGGAGAAGAATGGCAGGCAAGACATAATTGTCTGCCTCTGATCTCCATGCATGCACTTGTACACATGTGTATACTTATACACAAACACATAGGCACACACACACACTTACAAACTATGATAGGCCAAAAGGAGAAGGGTAAACTGGGGAGTGCAGCACAAATCTGCAGCCCCAGCTCTCGGGACAGTGAGGCAAGAGGATCATGAGTTTGAGGCCAACCTATACTAGAGTAAAATGCTATTTCAAAATTAAAGAAAAAAGAAAGGAAGCTGTTTTGCTTCCACAGCAATTCCAGATCCTCCGATGGCTTCTGCACAGCATGGAACATTCCTGCCCAACACTCACCCAGGTATTCCCTTTCTCCGTGTACATCCAGCCTTGCCATTCTTTCTACAGACACTTCACCTTCCAAAAGCACTCTGCACCTCATCTTCACCATACAGTCAGTAATTTGTGAATATTGTTTTTTGAGACAGTTTCACTATATAGCTCAGACAGACTTCAAATTCCTCCCACCTTGGCCTTGTGAGCACTGGAATTCCAGGGGAGGGCCAGCATACCACCATGCCCATCATTTTATACATGATGAATATCCGTCTTTCCTGGAAGCAAAGTTCAAACAAAACTGTGCTGGTTTCCATGTTCCCACCACTGCTTTCCGAGCATCTGCCTGAGTCCCGAACCACTCACAGTGCTGATGACAAGGCCTAGGAATGAATGGCCATCAGGGTATGTTCAGGCAAACAGGAATGAGCCTGGGAAGGATGAAGGAGAGGTGTGAGGACAGAGCAGCTAAAACCAACTGGTCACCAGACTAGGCAGAGCTACATGCCATGCCGCAGGGCCTGATAGGAAAGGGACTTCTATTCCAGCAGAGCTCTGTATTCTAGAAAGGGAGTGTACAGTGGCAAGGGTAGACTGCTAAGGTGGGCCAAGCAGCAGGAGGCAGGGTGGGAATGAAGAAAGGCAAGGAGGAAAGGCAGTGTGAGGAGGACAGCAGTTACAACGCGCCAGGAGTCACTCAGGAAGGAGATCCTGCAAGGGAGGGAATACCCAAGACTCTGAGATTCTACCTCAAGGACTGAGGAAGAAGATGATGGCAAATTAAAGGATGCAGAAAGAACAGCAGGTTTACAGGAACAGTAACAAGCTTCCATCTAGACTTAAGAGATCCAGGGTGGGATTCAGGAGGGTCCTCAAGACACACAGCAGGGGTCACAGATCTGTTAGCATCAAGTTGTATGTGAGAAGGTCAAAGAATTGTGGACACAGCCTTGAAGAAAACTAGCACTCAGAGTAGAAGGGAGTCAATGGATGTAATCAAGAGGAAAATGGTCAGGCTTGAAGCACAGGACAAAGCCAACGATAAACATACACCAGCAATGCATACATACCAGGTATGTCAAGAAGTTTGGAGACGAAGAAGGAAAGCTGGGAGCTCTGTCAGGATGCTGTCAGCTGCTTGGAGATGCAGTGTGGTGGGTGCTGGGTACAGAAAGCATAGCAACCAATGAGGGTGGGAGGAAGCAGAGTGCTCCACACTGCTCTCACCAACACTGTGGCTGGAAAGGTAGGCAACGGCTAATAGAGGATGTGTTTCTTTTTCCACCAGGAGAGGGAAACTGAGGCTACTGAGGTGGGACTGGATAATGAAAGACCAAAGAAAATGGACAGACAATGCAGCCAGGCCTCAGGGAAAGAAGACTGGATCTGTGGTGGTCTGAATAGAAATGGCCCCGATAGGTTAGGAAGTAAAGTTTTGTTGGATGAAGTGAATCACTAGGGGTGGGCTAGAGGCTGTCTCTTCCTGCTGCCTGTAGATGGAGATATAAAACTCTCAGCTTCTTCTCCAACACTCTGTCTCCCTGCGCTGCCATGCTTCCCACCATGACAATGGGCTAAGCCTCTGGAACTGTAAGCCAGCCCCAGTTAAATGTTTTCCTTTATAAGAGTTGCCTTGGTCAGCCATGGTATCTCTTCACAGCAATAAAACCCTAAGGATTTCACAGAGGAATCAGCCTCATAGTGCATGAGTTCTTCCTGCCTTTCCTGAATCCCTCTTCCTCCTGTCCATCCTCCCTTTCAAACAAAGACTCGGTATATAGCCTAGGTCACTGGTGGGCCTTTAGGAAATGCCAGGCATGTGCACCCCTTCCCCACATGGCTGGATCCCCTGAAAGAGACTTCCTTTCCACACATGCTCCAACCTAATGAACAGATGCTGGTTGAAAGGGCGGGGCACAGGTAAAGAAGGTGGGAACACCTGGACTTCTGGGGTTCTGTCTCATCTCACCCAGGACTACACAATGAGCCTTCAGACTGGGTGGGGGGGATCAGGAGGAGGGAGAGGAAGGCACCAGTGGGTTTCACTTCCCTGGGTAAGGGTGGAAAAGGCCTTAGAGGCCAACTGACTCGAAGTCCAACCTCAGAGAAGGCAGGTATAATCAGAGACCTCAAGCAAAGAACTCAGCCTCCAACATGAGTCTCCTCTTCTTCCTCTCCGGAGTCAGGCCAGCAAAGCCTACCTCCGTTCTCAAAAACCTACTGCCTTCACTGGTAGCCAGTGATTCTGACCAGCTGTGGTCCTCTGTCACCTGGGTCACTGCCACAGAATCCTGACAAGTCCTCAGGTTCACCTGCCCTATGCAGTGATTTAGAGATGACAGCACACACCCTCCTTGCTTAAAATTCTTCAGCCTTCTGCTTCCTACTCCAGTGTTTTCAAAGTAAAACGATTCAGCAGGTAAAGGTGCTTGCCCACAAGCCTGACCACCTTGCTTTATTCCCCGAGGAGTCACGTGGTGGAAGGACAGAAGTGACTCCTGCAGGTTTTCCCCTGAGCACTATGCTGCACCCTATTCCACAATGACATTGTAAAAGTCTCCAAACTTCCCAGCCAGCAGTCCATACAGGCAAGGCTAAGTGGGCAATGTTTACCTCATCTTACCCCCTCACTCTTTGGCCATAGTAGGAACAGAGCCTGGTGATGTAGCTTTGCCTCTGGCATCCTTGGCCCTAATCTTAAAACACATCTAATAATTTGCCTTTTTTTAAAAAAGATTTATTTATTTATTATATATAATTACACTGTAGCTGTCTTCAGACACTCCAGAAGAGGGAGTCAGATCTTGTTAAGGATGGTTGTGAGCTACTATGTGGTTGCTGGGATTTGAACTCTGCACCTTTGGAAGAGCAGTTGGGTGCTCTTACCTGCTGAGCTATCTCACCAGCCCATAATTTGCCTTTTTGTTTATTTGCTTTATATATTTATTTTAATTGACTCACAACTAAGACCATCACACTGCTAGGTTAAAGCACCCACTTAAGCAGTTGGCCAGTCTCAAACTCTATGCATCTTAGTGAATGAGTTCACTTAAAGCGGTTGTTCTGAAGCTCCAGAGTTTCAATTGAGGTTTTACACTTTCACTATCACACACACACACACACACACACACACACACACACACACACACACACACACACGATGCAGAAGAAAGAACTATGATAGTGCCGGACAGTGGTGGTGCATGCCTTTAATTCCAGCACCTGGGAGGCCGAGGTAGGTGGATTTCTGAGTTCAAGGTCAGTCTGGTCTACAGAGTGAGTTCCAGGACAGCCAGGGCTACACAGAGAAACCCTGCCTCGAAAAACTAAAACAAATAAACAAAAAGAATTATGATAGAAACTAGAAAAAAATAGTGTTCTACCTTAACTTTTGTTTTCTGAGACAAGGTCTTCTTACTGGGCCCAGGTTGGTCTGGAATGTGCAATCCTCAGGCCTCAGCCTTCCAAGGAGAGGCTTACACCAACAAACCCAACTGGGAAATGTCAACATTTTTTTTTCTTTTTTTTTT
>NC_034591.1:130385563-130387533 GCF_900095145.1 Mus pahari | reverse complement strand
GCAAACCAGTAGCCAACATCAAAGTAAATGGAGAGAAACTCGAAGCAATCCCACTAAAATCTGGGACTAGGCAAGGCTGCCCACTTTCACCCTACCTATTCAATATAGTACTTGAAGTCCTAGCCAGAGCAATCCAACAACAAAAGGAGATCAAGGGGATACAAATTGGTAAGGAAGAACATTTTTTAAAAAAACAATTTTTCTATAAATTCCATATTTTTATCACATTTTAATTTGGTAGGAGGAAGTGAGCATGCCAGAGTATGCATGTGGGGGTCAGAGGACACGTTATCACCTTCCACTATGTGGGTCCTGTGGGTCAAACTCAGGTCATTAGATTTGGCAGCAAGCACCTCTCCCCACTGAGCCTTCTTGTCGACACAGTGCATTCTTAATTAATTCACCCGAGTCTGCTGTAAAGATGGAACTCAGGGCTTCATGCATGGTGTGCACACACCAGTCCCCTCCTCCATATTCTATAGAGGACCTGAAGCCCAGGAAGTAACTTTTAGAAGTGTGGCATGCAATGCAGCCTCTGCTTAAAATGGCACTGCCCACAGCACAGGGTCATGCATAATATGGCTCCTACTTCTCAGACACCTTTCAGCCTGCAACTTTCCCATGGCTCTGCTTCCCTCAGGCCATGCAGTGTCACCCAGGGCTTGGTTCTTATTACCTGCAAACCCTCTTCTTTTGGAGTACCCTGGGCACTGTTTCAAGTGGGTCCAAGCTTTTGACACCAGAACAGTGTACTGTCACCTATAAAGTTCATGCTGTCCTACTGTGCGGCCTAATGTTTTAAATAAATCTGCAGTTTTGTGTTGGGCTACACACACCAGACATCCCTGTTAGGCCCAGGATAAAGAGCCAGCGTGACTGTGTATCCCCAGCCTGATTTGCCTGCAACCAAAGTCCTCCCTCACATCTCTGCAAGTTTCTTGCCAGATTGTCACAAGTCAGCTTCTGGAAGGCAAGGATACATACATCCCTCATCTTTGCATTCCCAGATAATGGGGCCCTATAAGGCACTAAGCAGATCCATGCTATTTTCTTTAAAGAGGTACTGCAGGCTAGAAGAGATGGCTCAGCGGTTAAGAGCACTGACTGTTCTTCCAAAGGTTCTGAGTTCAAATCCCAGCAACCACATGGTGGCTCAAACCATCCATAATGAGATCTGACGCCCTCTTCTGATGTATCTGAAGACAGTATAGTGTACTTAGATATAATAAAAGAGAGCCAGGCGTGGTGGCACACACCTTTAATCCCAGCACTTGGGAGGCAGAGGCAGGCAGATTTCTGAGATCCAGGCCAGCCTGGCCTACAGAGTGGAACTCTACAGAGTGAGTTCCAGGACAGCCAAGGCTACACAGAAAAACCCTGTCTTGAAAAACCAAAAATAAAAAATAAAAAGGAAGAGAGAGAGAGAGAGAGAGAGAGAGAGAGAGAGAGAGAGAGAGAGACTGACTAAAGACAGAAAGGGATTCCTCTGAACTCCCTGCCCCCAAAAGCATTTCTCTGTAACTCAGGCTGTCCTGTAATTCTCTCTGCAGACCAAACTGGCCTTGAACTCAGAGATCTACTTGCCTCTGCCTCCAGAATGCTGCCACTATATTGGCCTTCACAAAATGAACCTTGATCCTGTGGTTTTGTAATAAAAGTCCTATCCTCAACTCTTTAAAGGGTTCCAAAAATCACACAAGTTGGCCACAAAAACCTGAAGATAGATGTTCCAGGCAAATAAGGGCAGAGCTCTATGCAAGACACAACTGTAAGCAGTGTAAGAAAATTGGAGACAAAAGCTGAGGTGAAGACAGTTTTCATTGTTTGGGTGTACCTTAAATACCATGCCCTCAGAGTTCATTCTTGTTCACCACATTCTTTTTTTTTTTTTTTTTTTTTTTAAGATTTATTTATTTATTATATGTAAGTACACTGTAGCTGTCTTCAGACACTCCAGAAGAGGGCGTCAG
>NC_034591.1:130378540-130385513 GCF_900095145.1 Mus pahari | reverse complement strand
GATGGTTATGAGCCACCATGTGGTTGCTGGGATTTGAACTCCGGACCTTTGGGAGAGCAGTCGGGTGCTCTTACTCACTAAGCCATCTCACCAGCCCCATTCACCACGTTCTTAAATAGCACCCTCAAATCCAAACAGAAACCAAATGTCTCCTGGTTGCTCTCCACCCTGTTACCTGGGATTTTATACAATCACCCAGGACTTGAAGCACCTCCCACTCCTTACAAGTATTCTGTCACCAATTCATTCATTTCTGGAGACTGGGCTTCGTGTAGCCCAAGCTGGCCTTGACCAAGGCATGCAGCTGAAGATGGCTTTGTTCCCTGTCCGTTTTCATGTGTGTGTGTTGTCCATGTATGTATATGCATGTTTGCATTATGGGAGGGCACACGTGCCCGGAGGTGCATATATGTGCACATCCTTGTGGAGGCCCAGGTTGAAGTTGGGAGTCATCCTCCACCACATTCCACCTTGTTCCATTGAAGCAGTCTCTCAATCAGATCCAGGACTCATCAATATTCCCTATCAACAGTCTAGCTAGCCAGCTTCTCTGCACAGGCAGCTGCCACCCTCCAAGGCTGAAATTACACACAGGTCACCAAGCCCACCTGGAATTTATGAGGATTCTGGGTCGCTGATCCCTGTGTTTGCATGGCATGGGTAAGCCACTGAAACATTGCCCCAGGCTTCAACTTCGATTTTTTTTTTTGTTTAGACAAAGCCCCACTGTGAAGATCAGGAGGGTCTCCGGGTCCTAATGTATCTGCCTGCTTCTGGTACAGAGATTAAATGACTGCACTACTCCTATCAGAAGATTGAACCCTTTTGTTTTGTTTTTGTTTGTTTTTTAAGACAAGGTCTCTCTGAATAGCACTGGCTGTCCCTGTAATTTATTCTGTAGAAGAGGCTGGCCTTGAACTTGGAGATCCACCAGAGTGTGGAGATTAAAGGTGTGCACCACCACACCTAGCATCTTGAACTCTTAATCCTTCTCTGCTTTCTCTGCCTCTGCTTCCCAAGTGCTGAGATTAAGATAATCACTAGCACCTCATTTAAAGTGTACAATTTACTGACACTTTAGGGGATCCTACTTCATCTTTAGGACTTACAAATAAAGCCTGGTACATAACAGGCATTCACATGTACCTTTTATTTGGTATTCAAATATGCCATTTACTTGGTATATCTATGCATATCTGTTAAACATATATACCAGACACTGCTCTGTATTTTGGGATTTAATAATGCAAACGTCTTGTATCACAGTAGAGCTGACTATGAATAAAGAACTAAATGCATTTAGCTACAGAGGAGAGAGGAAGGCAGTCTAGCAGCTTTCAGAGATACACGTGGGGCAACTAAAAGCAAGTATGATCCTAATTGGGCAATAAGCTGACTGCAAGCCACAGTCCGGAGCTCCTCACATGACCTTTTGAGTAAGAACTGGGTGGAGGCAAGCTGGAAGCAACAGGAAGTCATGAACTTTCACAAACCAAGGCCTGTGGCTGAGGTGTCCCAAGACCAAAAAAAAAAAAAAAAAAGGAAACAGTCTATGGGAAAGGAAAAGCCTGAGGCAGAGCCCTCAAGTCTACAAGGCAGACAGATCTGCTTAGCAGTTAACATGGGTTTTTTAAAAAGACAAAGCCAGACCAACATAAAAAAGCCACCAAGTTAGCACGTGTGAAAGGGAAAGCACATTTGTGACCAGGATTTACAAGCAGGATGCCTGGTATGGGGGTGAAGCTCTGAGGTGATGATAGAGTATTGCTCTGCATGCAGGAATGCACCAGAAAAACAGGCGTAGTGGTACACACCTGTAATCCCAGAACCCAAGGAGGTGGAAGTAGAAATATAAAAACTCAAAGGCCAGTCTCTGCTTCATTGAGTGTTCAAAGACAGCATGGGGTACATGGCATTCAGCCTTTAAAAAAAAATACATTAATTTATACTGGAGAACTGACTCGACTCAGTGCTTACAAGGACCTGGGTCCATATCCAGCATCCCTATCAGGCACAGCTTCACTTCTAGGATCCGCCATGTCTTGTCTCTGGAGGCTTCTACGGGTACCTATACTCATGCGACCACACACGCATACACGCACTCATAGTTACAAATAATTTTAAAGAGTGAAATAAAATTGTAGATGCAGGTTGAATTCAGTCTCATCTCAAATTCAATTTGGCATGTGCTGGTAATTGAACCCAGGACCCTGGAACGCTGAGGAATCGCTCTGGGACTTAACTACACCCCCCACGCCCCTTTTCCGGTTTGCAAAAGGGTTTGTGTCAGATTGCCCAGGCTGGTTCTAAATAGCAGTTCTCTTGGCTCAGGTTCCCTGCGGCTGGCGTCACCTCTCTCCGCAACCATGCCTGGCTCAGAAACTTTCTGACAAGTGCATTTGCCTCACCAGGCTGATATCCTATAAAGTACTCATTTGTAATCTCTGGGCCCTTTAAGGGGATGCAGAACCTCTAGTAGAAAAGATTTCATTGTGTCCTCCTCATAAGTCACAAGATCAAGTCCCTTCGCAGTCCACGGGGCACACTACTCCGTGGCCGGTCCACACACGCCAAAGGCAGCACTTCACAGAATGAGCAACCAGAGGCGCCTCCCGACCCGGAGATCGCAACACTCTCTGCCGGAGTACGAGGGGACCGAGTATAGACAGGTGAAGAATATTCCAGAGCAGCCCAAAGCTAGCTTCAGCTTTCCTAGGTAAACCCCGCCAGCCCCGGCGGCTGCTCCGCAACCACGACTTACTTACCGCCGCTCAACTTCCGGCAACCACAGCCCCAGCCGCGCCGCGCGGCCCGATGACGTAATAACCCAGCCCACACAAACGCGGAAGCGCGGCGCGCATGCGCACCACAACAACAGCAACAAAAAGGGTCCCTACCACCGCGCTAACGGGGGCGTAACGATTTAAGGCTAACCTGTAAGACTTCTTGGGCTTGTAAGGAAGATTACATTTTCGTGCGAGTGACTCTACAGTACTACGGGATTATTATCCAATTCCCAGGGTACTTCTAGAGTACAGGTGTTGAAACAAGGTTTGCTTTTATTTTTTTTGCATTTTAATTTAATTTTTTAAAAGGTTACACTGCATAGCCATGTCTGTTCTGGACCTGTATACATACATCAGTCTAGTCTCGAACTAACTTGCTTACCTTTGCTTTGCCCCAGTGCTGGGATTAAAAGCTTGCCCAACCTTTCCTCACAAAAGGAGCTGATTTGCATAGGGAAAGCCTATGACTCTGGAAAACCAAATAGAATCGAAAATATCCACCAAGCTACTGCAGCCAGCAACTTCGGTGACTATGAACTCACTTCTTAAGAACCTACTACGATTCTTAAGAACCTATTTACAAGAGCCTGGCGTGGTGGCACACGCCTTTAATCCCAGCACTCCGGAGGCAGAGGCTGGCAAGTTCCTGAGTTCGAGGCCAGCCTGGTCTACAGAGTGAGTTCCAAGATAGCCAAGGCTATATAGAGAAACCCTGTCTCGAAAAAAACCAAAAAAAAAAAAAAAAAAAAAAAAAAAAAAAGAACCTACGAGGCAGACGGTGTGGCATATGTCTTAAATTGCAGCATTTGGAAGGCAGAGGTAGGTGGATCTATGAATAGTGCGTTCTGGGACAAACAAACAAAACAAAAAAAAGAACAAAAAACTTACTACTGGCAAAACATGGAAAAATATTTTTGCCAGGATAATGAACATAATGAAATGCTCATAAGGAGTGACTTCCTTAGAGACAAGAGTGTATTTGACTTGATTTAGTTCTATAGTCCAGGATGATCAGAGCTCAAGGCAAGAATCCTGATTCCGCATCACCATTGCTGAGATGGCAGCCCTCGGACACCTTTCCTTGCACACAGTGCCTTTGGAGTGCCTCTAGGGACTCATCATAATATTATGGACTATTTGTTGATTTTTTTTTTTTATATTCAGGGTTTCCTATTTCTAATGGATAAATTACAAGATGGTGTGTGTGTGTGTGTGTGTGTGTGTGTGTGTGTACCTTATAGCTTATACAGGGGAGAACAGGAGTAAACAAATGGAAAGTGGTTCCTGAAAAAAAAAAAAAGAGAGAGAGAGAATTTGGAGTCAGAGTGACAGTAAATAATCTTAGACTCTGAAAAATAAGAAAAGAAAGAAAAAAACAGCAATAGGAAGGAGGCTTGAGGATAGGGAACAAGGAATAACTACTGGAATTGAAGGCCACCCTGAACTACAGGTGTAGTCAGGTGTAGCAAATGTCTCCACGATCACAACTGGCTACCAATCACAGCTGATCAAATTTGCGCCCAAGTCATCATCTTGCCCCAAACATCACAGAGAACAAGATGGAAGGTGTGAGTTCCTGCTTCTGGTAAGTTTTCTCTGCTTAAGGAGTAACACACAAGACCAGGAAAAAAAAAAGGCAAAAGGGAGCTAGTAGAATACAAGAGGGCTGGACCATCCTATGCTGGACTGTTCCCTCTCTTGGCCAACCTGTTCTCTGGTGGCTTCTTTGATGGCAGAAGGAAACCTTGGGACAAATGAAAATCTAGCCCCACACACTCTTCTCAGTATTTTCAGTGGAATGCACAGAGTAGGCTGAGTTAAAGTAACACTGTGTTCATTTTTTTAGGATGGGGACTTGGAATGCTACACTGGCCTAAAACTGTAGAACTAGATATCCTGATACTGAGATTCTGCATGGGACTCTGGAAGACCGAGATCCTAGGCTCAATATTTAAGGCAAGCCTGAGGCTGCTACTTTGTTATTAAAGTGAATTTTTTTTTTAATTGGGCATGTGCATACCTACCTGGGGGAAAGAAGGTACAAAGCACCAAGCAGTAAAAGGTGTAATGTAAGTAGCTGTATTAGCTGAGACTTCCCAGGAAGGCACTGCCCTCCTGAAAATGATTCCAGAGGACCCCAAGATGATTGCCTTCAATGTAAATGACTCAAAAAGAACTTTAGAATGTCGTGTCGACTTGGAAAGACATTGTGTACTTTAATTTGAATTCAGTGGTATTTTATTGGGACAATGGACCCCTGAAAGTCAACAGCTATTGGAGGCATTAAAGAGATGGCCCTGAAACATGACGATACAACGGTCTCTGCATTCCCAGGGGTAGGGAAAGAAAGCATGCACCACAAAAAGAAACAAAACAAAATAAAAACAAGAACAAGAGAATGATCACAGAACAGCCTATGATTTTACAATGCAAAGAGTATACTAAATACACCCTTTCTACAAATGGACATACATTATGTTCATGATGAACTTGACAAAGTGTGAGTGTGGGGGGGTGTTGTTTGTCAATGGATCTGAACACAGAGCATTCCAGTGTGATATCAGATACCTGGAATCTCAGCACTTGAGACTTGGAGCATGCAGAACCAACATTTCACCCGGTTGAAAAAGTGCCCTAGAGACAGACATATGCTTGAAGAAGAATAGGACACTGATGAGAAGATAGACAGATATATAAATAGATAGACAAACAAGTGAGTGGATAAAAGGAGCAAGCAAACAAGAACAAAAAACAACAAGGCAGTTGCTTATGGGAATAAAATACATATTTAGTTTGAGCCTAGATCGACAGAGGCAGGGGGATGGCAGTGAACTGGGACACAGCAAGGTCTACTACATCATCCAAAGTAATGTGGAGTTGAATAGTTGGAACAAATCCACAAAGAAGAGGAAAATACACGTCCAGAATTAATGGTTTGAATATCATGAGCGTCATTGGGATACATACAGAATGAAGAAAATGAATGAGGAAAGATGTAAACAAGCCTCAGTGGGTGACAGAGACACCTAAGAAAGGATGAGAGCAGAGAAAACACACTAGCACCCCTGCTGACGACTGGGTGTACTTCTGTATTACTCAGAGTTCTCTAGAGTCAGAGAATTTATGGATAGCCTCTATATAGTAAGGGAAATTGTTATGATGACTTACAGTCTGTAGTCCAACGTCCGAAAAATGCTCAGGTGTGAATAGGAAGTTTAAGGATCTAGTAGATGCTCAGCCCCAAAGGCTAGTAGATTCTAAGAGATATACTAGCAAGTAAATGCAGGAATTCAAAAAAAGAGCAAATCTTCCTTCTAATATCCTTATGTAAGTCTCCAATAGAAGGTGTGGCATAGATTAAAGGTGTGTACCATCAAGCCAGGATCTGGGATTGTTTTATAATGTAGTGACCTTGAACTCAGGAATCTCCTTGCTTTAATCTCTGTAGATCATAGACACTGTGTCTCAAGACCTCCAGGCCAAGATCCAGGCAAGAAAAAGCTATCTGCCAACTTCACGATGAGGATAACAATTGAGGCTTCCAATACTTAATTGAAGTCCATTCCAGATACAGAAAACTTGACAGCCAGAAATAGACATTACAGCTTCCGTATTTGCCTATAGGCCACCACTGGAAAGGTTAAGACCAGAAAAACAGAGAGGATTCCTGTAGACAAGCACCAAAAGAAGGGGCTCCAAGTGCACAGAAAGAGAGTCATAGGTGAGAAAGCAAAACATGGTATCATCCACCGTAAAAAAATAATGGAAAAGAGCCATCCATAAAGCATCACAACCTCGACATTTAACCTCAAAATACACCTAGGAAAATACTGGACAGGCAGAAAAAAGTGGCACTTGCAATTTCATTCCTGTATTCATGAGGTATAAGCAGGAGGATTCCTTCATCAAGGTGAGAAAGGGAAACTCAGAAAGGCTCAAAAATCAAATAGAAAAGCAAAGCAAACACACTGTCTAAGACCTGTGACTGCACGGATGTGCCTCATCATTTCAAAGACTAAAGCCAGAAAAGACTAAGTTCAAGTGTATGTATGCCAGAGAACTTGGTGGACATCTTTCCTGGAGNCACACAGCCACTGACTGCACTCAGGTAAAACCCAGTAGAGAATCAATTTTGAGGACCGACTATGGGACTGACACCCGGCCCACACTGTGCCTAAGAAAAAGCA
>NC_034591.1:130218073-130225251 GCF_900095145.1 Mus pahari | reverse complement strand
TGTGTGTGTGTGTGTGTGTGTGTGTGTGTTGCCTGTAACTTTGGGTGAGATCTCAATACATTGATGTGGGAGCCTTTGTGTATTTTGGTGTCAGTTCCCAGGGTTCCTGACCTAAGGAGGAAGGTAGAAGAAGAGAAGAGATAGCACAAGGGAGGAGAGGGTGTCCATATAGATTCTTTCTTTCCTGTCCTGGAGACTCATGTCTAGGACTACTGAGCTGACAGGAGCACAGGTGGAAACAGACTGAAAGGAGCAGGGACTCTCTAGCAGGCTGACCCCATTTCAGACTTCTGATTACTGTTACCGCCCCAGCATCCCACCAAACCCTTGGTTATACAACTCCCGATGTTCATGTGGAACCTTGGGACATTTGTCATTCGTTGAAGAAACAGGATGGCGAAGGGCCATCTGACATGGCATATTGGGCTTGCTTGGCAAGAGAGGAGACTGCGAAGGCCTCCTCTGGCCAGCAGTCTTAGTGAGGTACAGTCAGGAAGCAAGACCCACTGCTCCTCTGATCCCTTGCCTTGCTCTGTCACCGAAAGATAGGGTCATCCTGACACGGTTTCTTCCAGAAAGGGGCATCAGGATGCCACAGCATTCCTGCCAATGTGGAGCCTCTCCACACCCCAAGATCAACGCCCATCCTGCATTGCTCCAAACCTACCCAGCTTTGGCACCANGCCCTCTTGGAACCCAGCTGTGCAGATGGTCCACCTAGCAAGGCTAGCCAGGGCTAGCCAGCCAGGCCCACTCTCCCTCCCCTAAAAGAAAGGCAAAAGCGCTGGCCAGGACCTGTGCCTGCAAGGCCGCCTCTCAGCTTTTCCAGCACTGAAGGCAGATGGGCCTAATTTGAAGTGCCTAGGTGCCAGAGGGACTTGCTGCTGCCTCAGTGGCCTTAAAGTCCCATGGCATCCCTGCATTGCCTTCAACTAAGATCGACTCCATCTGCCTGGGTCCCTGCAAAGCCTACATTCCGGGCAGGAGGCCCCTCGCTGAGCTTGAAGGCTTTGCTTTCTTTTTCTTTTTCTTTTTCTTTTTTTATTTTTTAAGATTTTATTTATTATATTTATGTATAGTGTATCTGTCTCCAGGCACTCCAGAATTGGGCGTTAGATCTCGTTACAGATGGTTGTGAGCCTCCATGTGTTTGCTGGGATTTGAACTCTGGTTCTTCGGAAGAGGAGTCCAGTGCTCGTACCTAGTGAGCCATCTCACCATCCAGCTTCCCAGTTGACTAGAGTCAGAGCCGGGCTCTGCCCATTAGTCCTCAAGAGACAGGTGGCAAGCTGCAAGAGGACAATCTTGAAGCCAATTATCAGTGAATCCTGAGTCTCTGACCTGGCTGGGGACAAAGTCAGACTCAGGGAGAGTGCATCAAGGTACACATCAGCCGTAGGAGAGTACTGGACTTTTGAATACAGTGTATATACCCTCATTTTGCGGTCTCAGGACACAAGCTGTCTGCACAGGTTTCAGGTTGTTGTGCATATTTTTCCTTGAAGTTATCATCCCAGTTTAGACAATCCTGAGGAGTCTGAGAATATTGTATGTACCTGTAGATTTCTATTTTCCAGTCTGAGCATTTCCAGGCCTACATTGTTTTTTTCTGGGTTTCTCCAGTATTTTTGCAAACGAGGAAATAAATATACCCCCAAGGATTCTTAGAGGACAAAGTTCCATAAGGATATGTTGTCATGTTCTAAAAGTAGACTGTATTTTTCTCAGTCAGTGTTTTTTATTAGTGGTTGTTAGTCTTACAGCAGGTGAATCAGTAACAGATATAAACCTTCAGGAATAGAGCCATTGACTGAATGGCAATTCTTTACTACCAATCAAAATCAGGTTGGGGCAGGAACCCTCAGCATCTGGAAGCACAGCTCTTGGGAGCCGAATAAGACAATGCATTAGAACTAATGCCCAACACAGAAGTCAATGCTGAGTAAGTTAATAAGTTTAACAAGCAAGTTTCCCAAGAACTTGCCTGAAGTTAATCAGCCCATGGAGAGAATCCTGAAGGAACTGGAGATTCCAGTACAGTGTTAGACAGTGATGGTAAAGCACAAAGCCTGGCTGTTGGCATATCTTCATGGTGGTGGCGGTGGCAGTGGTGTTTGTGTGAGTGTGTGTGTTTTTGTGTGTGTGTGTGTGTGTGTCCCAGAAGTCAATGTTGGGTGTCTTCCTTTATCCATCTTTAGCTTAGTTTTTGAGACAGGGTCACTTGCTCAATCTTGTCTTTGCAAACCCGGCTAAATGAGCTGGGTACTGAATGCTAAGGTCTCCCAGTCTCTTTCTCTCCAGCACTGGGATTACAGTTGTACGCTGCCACACTTATTATTATTATTTTTTTAAAGATTTATTTATTGTTATATGTAAGAACACTGTAGTTACCTTCAGACACACCAAAAGAGGGCATCGGATCTCATTGTGGATGGTTGTAAGCCACCATGTGGTTGCTGGGATTTGAACTCAGGACCTTTGGAAGAGCAGTCAGTGCTCTTACCCTGTGAGCCATCTCACCAGCCCCACACTTATTTTTATATTTATTTTATTTTTATATGTGTATGAGTGTTTTCCTTGTATGTATATATGTGCACTGTGTGTGTGTTACCTTTATGTATGCATGTATACCAAGTGTGTGCCTTGTGCCTAAGGAGACAAGAAGTGGTTGGGTCCCCTGGAACTAGCGTTATAAATGCTTGTGAGTTGCTATGTAGGAGGTGGGAATTGAACCTGGGTCCTCTATATGATTAGACAGTGCTCTTAACCACCAAGCCATCACCCCAGCCCCAATGTTTTTATTTTTAGGTTCCTGTGCAAGCCTCCTCTGTAAGTGTCGGACACACTGAGCATTGTCACAGGGCATCGTATGTTCCTTAGCTGATCCCTTTTTGTCCTTGTCTGGCCCAAGTCAAAGCTCCGTTCTCAGCTTAGCCCTAAGACCCCCCACCCCCAAAAGCTTGAGCATAAAGAATGTCCCAGGATGCAAGAAGGCATAAGATGGTACTTAGAACCACCACCAGGGGCAGCAGCTGAGGGCTGGCCATAGCCATCCCATACAAAAATCCTTTTAAAGGACATTTATAAATTTGAGTAGAAACCAGACAGACATCCTTGTCAGGCTTTCGTTTCCACCTGTTCCCCCAGCCTGTGAGACTCAGAAAAGTAGACACAAAGCAACCCCATAACAGTATCCTTTCAAATGTACTGTTTTAGGTAAGCAAAAATATCTCATTTGGACAGATCATGCAAACAGGAACACAGACACAAAAGACCAGCTTTTACAGGGTTCCTACTTGTGACACACACTGATGTTTAACATTACATTTTAAAACACAAATTACAACCCGACTGTGGCATAAATAAAACCGGACGCTTCCATGCCTTCAATAGGATTCACTTAGCATGTGTGACTAGAAGCCACACAGTTTCACAGAGAAAAGCACATGTGTCCCTTCTGAGGGATGTGCTTTGTGCCAGTCACTTCTCCCGGGGAACATTTAGAGTACATGACAGGGGGCATTTCTTTCCCTTTTTGAGTGACAAGGAGCTGGAGCCATACAAAGTTCTCATCCCAAGTTTCTGAGTGTCAAATGATCCCAGGGATCTCCTTTTCCCTTGGCTGTTACAGCTTGTCATGTAAGGCCTGGAGTGAGAGCGCCCCGGTGGAGTCTTAAGAAACAAGGCTCTCTTCCCTTGCCTTTGCTTAAAATACAACCATGCAGAAACCACTTCCCCCTCCTCTTGACACTTGAGGACAGGTTTTGTTACTATGCCACCATTTTAAAAGTCAAAAGGACTAAGGGTTGAAAATGATGGACTCACAAGATGCCTAAATTCCTAGCAACTCTGAGACACGGGTAAGGCAGGTTCCACGGTGGGGCAGACAGCTCCAGACAAAGCTCTAAGAGAGGCGAGGCTCAGAAGGACCGTGTTTTGAGACGAGCGACTGCAATGGAATAGCTGCCATGCCTCTCTAGGTGACCCTTAGAAGGGGACAGCATCCGTGTGCCAGTCTCTGCAGTCACATAGCTTTTGTTCAGGAAGTCTGAGTCCAGGCTAACCCTCCAGAAAAACTGTAGCCACACATTCTCACTTCGGTTACTAAGGAACTTTAAGTCAGAGACTTTGACTTCCAAGGAGTATCTGAGACTCCCACAGTCCCTGAGGGCCAGGCGTGCTCTGCCTGGGTCTCTTTAAGATGTTCTGCTTTCTACCCAGGACACAATTGCTCAGCTGCTTGCTTTCCTCTGACAGTCCCTGGGAATGCCTTCACACTGCTCAGCCCAGGACCTTCGATTCCACTTCCTAATGCTCATGGGGTCTAGTGATGCCCATGCTTTCTTCCTCTGGCTCCCTCTTGGACATCAGATGTTGTCTATCCACTATGTGGCATCCACTATGTTGGCATGCCCTTAGGAACGAATGTGCAGTATTTTCTTGAATGTCTTCTTGAAGTTCTCGTTGCACAGGGGGTAGATGAGGGGGTTCAGCGTGGAGTTGATGTACCCCAGCCAAATGGTGAACATGTGCACAGGTTCGCTGCAGCAGCTGCTGCAGAAGGCAATGACCATGAAGAAGATGAAATAGGGAATCCAGCAGAGGATGAAGGCTGCCATGATAAAACCCAACTGCTTGGCTGCCTTCCGCTCCCGGTTCAAGTGCAACCCAGACACATACTGTCTGGAATGTGAGCGGAGCCTCTTCCAGGTGACTTTGATGTAATCCAGGCCACTGTTAGACCTGCTTCTTGCTTTGACTTTGCCCAGCCCTGGCTCTATGCTGGTGTCCGAGTCTGTGGTCCGGGAGAAGGACTGTCGATCCACCAAGGTCTGGTCCTCTGATGTCTCACTGATCCGCCGACAAGTACTCAGGTTCTGCTCATCCATTTTGGGCTGGCTCAAGGTCTGGTCATTGGCCTCGGAGCCCCTGGCATCTCCCTCAGGCACAGACTGTGTTTGCATGACTTCGAGATGGAAACAGGGGCGTGTGACTGTTTCCCTTTCCCCCTCTTGGCTGAAGACAGTTGAAGAGGTCATCTTGGGGTCTTCAGATGTTGACTTCTGATCCAACCCTCCGGTAGGGTCTCTTGACGGCCTCTTCAGGACCCCCCAGGGAGACTCTTTCCCAGCTTTCTTGGCACCCTCCTTGGCTTCCTCTGACCTCAGCTTTATTTCTAAAAAGGTAGGGAGGGACCCGTTGGTGAGCTGGCGGTGCTGACAGTGTCGCCGCACAGCCTTATAGATCTTCACATAGAACCACAGCATGAGCAAAGTGGGAAGGTAGAAGTTGATGATGGCGGTCATGATCTTGAACCAAGTGACATTGTAGAAGTCTGTCTCACACTTATCTTCCTGAAGCTCTGGGGCCAGGGGCGTGAAGTGATGCCAGCCAAGTATGGGTATAACCCACAGGAAGGAGAGAAACCAAGCCCCCAGGATGGTAGCTGAAGCACGGGTCTTGGTTCGATACCTCAGGTACCGGAGGGGTTGCTGGACAGAGCGGTAGCGATCAATACACAAGATGAAGACGCTAAATATGGATGCCGTGCTGGCCACATAGTCCATAGAGAGCCAAAAGAGGCAGAGGGGGCGGCCCAGGGACCACTTGGTCATGATGAGATAGAGGATGTTCATGGGCATGACGACTGCCCCTACAATCAGGTCTGCTACCGACAGGCTGACAATGTACAGGTTGCCCACGGTGTGTAGCTTGCGCTCACTGCGCACTGCGTACAGCACCAGCAGGTTGAGGCCCACGGTGACCAGGGAGATACTACTTAGAACCACGACCAGGGGCAGCAGCTGAGGGCTGGCCATGGCTGTCCTGTTCCCCTCACACATCTTGTCTTCTGAGGCAGAGGAGGTGTTGGGAAGGCTCATTGGCACAAGGGCAGCCTCCAGTGATGGCTCCCTCCCTGGGAGAAAAGACACAAGATCAGGGTCAGGATGATCAGAGGTCACCCATGAGCATCATGGTGGTCAGACTGGGAGTGGAAGCGGCTGGGAGCAGTGGACACCTATCCCACCATCAGGACCATGCATTCACTCGTGCGTTCCTGCGGTCCTCACACTCCACCAAGGACTAGTAGCTGGATTCCTGGCATTATTTTTGATATCAGAGATACCACTTTGGACAAACCAGAGGGAAAAAAAACTCTGATCTTGTGGAATTTAGATACCAGAGTTTAACCAGAACAGGGTGATCGGCGCCTTATACAAGTCTTATTTCGAACATGTCCTGAATGCCCTGAGCTGTCTCATCGTCCGGATCATTTCTGATGGTCCTGAGCCAAAACTGTGGCTTGAAAGAGGCTGCGGGGCTCAAAAGCATTCTCCCTTTGTGACAAAGATGCCAAGCTATAAAAGTCACCCGTTCCCTCTACTCTACTCCTGAAAGGAAGTGAGGAAGGGGTGTTTGGGGGGGTATGATGGTAGTTTGGAGGTAGTTAGGAATGTCAAGAAAACCCCAGAGGCTGCAGTTTAGGATTCTGTTGCCATGTAGCTGCTGAAGTAATTCTGCAATCTTGCTCATATCGTAGCTAAATGTGTTCTTTGCTTAAGCCACTGCCCAAGAATTGTTGGAAGGGGGGGGCAGCTGCTGGAAGGGAGCAGTTGGGAAGGAGCTGATGGGGTGGAACTGTTGGGAAGCTCTTGGAAAGAAAACCCTGTGCCCAGCCCCGCACAGTGAGGCCAGAGGAATGTCTGCAGTTCCATGGAAGTGGGAAAGCCTTGGGGAACTCTGTGAGCCGGCTGTGAGCCCAGAAGGAAATGGCCACACAAGGAACTCAGCAAACAGCCCTGGCCTGAGAAAGGCTGCTGCAATGCCAAGAAAGGAGGGGGAGCCTTAGGGCCAGGCCTGAGGATATGCTGGGGACTTCCCAAGAAAAAAAGAGATGCCTCAGGGACCCGGGGGTTCTAGGTCTGGAGTGTATGGTCACACACAGAGAACTGCAGAGGGCCCCCATGAGAGAGATCTCCTCCACTCCATGCCCCACTCAGGGCCAGCCACTTTAAAATAAAACAAAATACCAAAGTACTAATAAAATGAAAAAAAAAATTAGAGAAAAAAAAAAAGGAAAACTGTTTTCCAATACTGGAATTCAAACCTAGAGCGTCGCCCTCCCCCAAAAAAGCGCTCTGCCACCAAGCCACACAGCCTTAAACAAAAAACATCCC
>NC_034591.1:130200732-130217728 GCF_900095145.1 Mus pahari | reverse complement strand
TTAAAAAAAAAAAAAAGCCAGTGTGCTCTTCCCTCCTTTCGGATAAGCAGTTTGAAGAGCAGGTTCACAACAGTTTCTAAAAGAAGGCTTGTGGCGGGGGGGGGGGACATGCCGACACAGACCCCACCCCATCAGGCATCACGGCCCACAGAGACTACAGTCCAGTCTCACTTCTCACCAGAGACTGTGAAGGGGGTGGGGACACACAGAGACTAGGACCCCCACTTGGCCTCATATCCCAGCGGGGACTGATTAGAACACGTGAGACACAGGCTCCCATCTGACCTCACATAACACTGGCGTCTGAAGGGAAAAGTGGGGGCATGTAGAGACAGGGGCCCGCAGAGAGGATGAGGGTGGGGACGTGGATCCCTTCAGTCTCATACACTCCCCTGCTTCCCAGCAGACTGAGCAGCCTAGATTCTGGCAAGGTATCCTTATATCAAAAGCAAAAAATGCTTTCTTCCTCCCTCCCTCCCTCCCTCTCTCCCTCCCTCCCCCTCCATGCTAGAAGGCCAACATCCTTCTGAATTACAGTGGTGGATACAAACCAAAGCCACAGACCAAAGCCATCAGGAGGAGCAGGCTCTTTAGTAATTACAAATAGTAAAATCCAATCAAGCTCAAGTACCATGAAACAAGCCCAAGGTCAATGTTCCTTCCACATTCTGGACCACAGACAGACAGTAAGAAGCCAAGCCCCAGCACCTCTCACACATCTGTTACATTAATCTGAGCACCCCACACTCAGAGACGCCAAGACGTTTACTCAAAGCCACACAGCTCAAGAATGTTTGCCGAGACTGTGGTCGAGGAGTACTCCCTTTGGGTCTCTCACCTGAGTACCAGTGGCATCTGGGAGATGCCTTACTCTGGGTGGGGTCTGCCCTGTGCCTGGTCTATGCACACATCCCCAGCTTCTGTGTGCATGGGGCACCAGTAGCGGAGACCTCCCAGAGTGACAACTGCCCATCTGATGTCAGATATTCCCTGGAGTACAGAAGAAAGTGTTCCCACAGCAGTGGTACATTTTTCAAGCCTAGGGTACAACATGCATCTCACAGTAAAGGGGGGGGGCTTGCTTGTGTTGTGGGTTTAAAAAGTGGTGTGTGTGTGTCCATGCATCTATGGGTCCATGTGTCTGTGCGTCTGTGTGTCTGTGCGTCTGTGTGTCTGTGCAGGTACTCTCAGAGGCTCGGAGAGCCCGCTGGATGCCACAGAGCTGGCAGTATGAGTATCTGAAGACTGCTGGGCTGGGGTGCTGGGATCCTCTGCAAGAGCAGTTCATGCTCTGACGCAGAGCCATGTCTTCAGTCCTTGATTTGTTTTCATTTTGTTTTTTTGTTTTGTTTTGTTTTTTGTTTTTTGTTTTTTGTTGTTGTTTTTCAAGACAGGGTTTCTCTGTATAGTCCTGGCTGTCCTGGAACTCACTTTGTAGACCAGGCTGGCCTCGAACTCAGAAATCCGCCTGTCTCTGCCTCCCGAGTGCTGGGATTAAAGGTGTGTGCCACCACCGCCCAGCTTTGATTTGGTTTTTTGAGACAGGGGCTCATGTAACCCAGGCTAGCCTCCAACTCAAACTCTCTATATAGCTAAGGATGACCCTGAGCTTCTGATCCTTTTGTCTCTCATCTCCTGAATTCTGGGATGAGGGGCATGTGCCACCATGCCCAGTTTTATACAGTCCTGGGGACAGATCCCATGGCCACCGGATTGATAGGCGATTTCCCGAGTGCTGCCAACTGAGCCACATCTCCATGCCCAGTATGGATTCTTCACCAGTCAGATCTTATCTGGTAAAGCCAGGAGTTACCTGAGAAATTTAAGCTCTTTTTTCATGGGAAGCGCATAACAAGAGGTAGCTTCCACATAATCTAAATCAAACGCCATCCATCTTTCTCAAAGGTAATAATCTGACGAAAACCTGCAATGGTGACTTCAGATGTAACATTCAAGGCCCTTAGTACTGTGCCTGGCATAAAGAGGGTGCACGATTGTTGTAACTCCCATATTTTCCAACAGCCATAGCTGCCCCAGTCTAGCTAAAGAGACCACCTTCTCTTCTCATTATTGCTTTGGCTTGCTTTCATTTACTTATTTGCTTGCTTATTTGTTTGTTGGTTTGTTTGTTTAGACAGGGTCTTAATATGTAGACCAGGATGGCCTCAAACTTACAGAGATCTGTCTGCCTGTCTCCCAAGTGCTGGGATTAAAGGCACGTGCCAGCACTAACTTGAACTTTAGAAATCATTCATCTTACTGATGAGTACTGTTCCATGCCATTTAAGACAACTTGCCTAGCCTTCCTTGGAAGCTTCAGAGTTAGTAAAAATCTTTCATGGTAATCTGAAACATGAAAAAAGATGTAGACCCAAGGTGGGTAATCTCAACACCTGCGACATCTCTGGCTACTAATGACCTCAAAAAAAAAAAAAAAAAAAAAAAAAAAAAAAAAAAGATAAAACAAAGAAACCTATCTCCACTGTGTTAGTCCCCAAGAAGACTCACCTGCAGGTGTGTGGATGCAGACCAGTCTATAAGGACCTCTAGTCACCATCCTGGGAGGGGCCTCATGGAGCCTCCAACCCCCTAGGGGACTGCTCATATTGGGATCAAGGTAGACCTTCCAATCTTGGAAGAACCATTGGTACTGACACCTGACCCTGACTCCAGGCTCTCTCTGGCTTCCTTTTTCATATGCTAGGGCCTTGCCTTCCACACGTGTGCCAAAGCCGTGCCACTGGAGTCTACTGCACTGGGAATGGGAATGCCCAGCCTTGGCTTTTTGATCACCTGAATTCTGAGCTGCATCGATCTCAGCCTGCTTTGGGCATTTTGTTACAGTAACAGAGAGTGAGGGTCACTAAAGCAGAGACTATCATCTTAGACCATTCATGACAATATAGGAAAATCTGAAGACAAAATTAAATCTTCAAGGTGTTGTTTGTATATGCTGGTGCCAACCCTACTGACCAAAAGGCTCTGAGAGGGCGGACCTCTGCTGCACTCATGGCTCTCTTTGGGCTGTGAAAAACATTATCTTTAATATTTCCCAAGGTGTCAAGAAATGAGATTTGACTTAATTTAATGATAGGAAAAATGATAAGAGTACATCGACCACATTTGTTTTTAAAAACACAATAAAAATAAATTTCATCTGAAAATAATAAAACAATGTGTTGTATTTTTTTTTAAAAAAAAACAGGTTTATTTTCTTTAGAAAGAATGAGAATTCAGGATTCCATTTGGGCATATTCTGAATGGATCCCCATTCCAGCCTATGCTATTCATTTGCATAGATGACACTTCTAGTTGAGTAAGTAAAAACCATTAATTTCTTGGCTCCCATTCCAGGTAAAAAGCACCACGGGCAAGGCTGTGCCAAGGATGGCATAGTCTCCTTGTGTCTGGGAGGGCATAATTTGCACATCACTCTAAGCTTGGCAGTGCCACCTTCTGTGTGCACAGAGCAGATGCTGGTGGCAGGAGACCATTTGAGCTCTGCTGCAGAGGTCAGTCCCAGTGAAAGAAGCAGTTGGCAGGTGACCTTGAGCTTGGGCAGAGGTCCCAGGGATCTTCTGGGGGTGCAGGTCAACATCCTGGTGTCTGGGGGCTGGAGAAATAGTTCAGTAGTTAAGAATGTTTACTGCTCTCAAAGAGGACCTTGGTTCAGTTCCCAGCACCCACATGACATCTCAAAACCACCCATAACTCCAGTTCCTGGGGGATCCAACACCCCCTTCTGATTCTGACAGTTCCAGGCTTATACATGCCACACATGCAAACATGAAGGCAAAGCAAGCATACACAGAAAACACATATACATACACATAAGCACATGCACATACACATAAAACAGGCATACACATAAAATTAAAACAAATACATTTTTAAACAAAATATGTTTCTTAGATATGATACTAAAGGCACTCATGAGGCTGAGGCAGGAGGATCAGCTTGAGTTCTGCCTGAGCCGCACAATGTGTGCCAGGGCAGCCTTGGAAACATAAGGAGATCTTGTCTCAAACAAACAACATGGGAAACTTGTGTTTCAAAAGGAAGCATAGGGCTGTGGAAGGCAGAGGATCCTTTGGTCTGTATTTGATCTGTATGTGATATATCTAGGATACACTCACAATGCACTGCAGCTGTGACAGGGTCATGTAGGAGTGTGTGGACAAGCAATGGCATTGACCACATTGGGTAAACATACCATGCTCTCATGAATGAGACAGTCTGATAAAGACTTTCTAGGACATAGCATCACCAGGAAGGGGCCTGTGACTACAGAAAGAACTCCTACACAACCATGAGAAGATGAGAAGTGGTCCCCTTAACAACCAGGAAAGGATCTGAACAGACATTTTACTGAAAAGACAGAAAAGATAGGAAATGCCTTCCAACCCCAGGAAAATATTTGCAATAGTGTGGATCTCTAGGGAAATGCAAATCACTACCACAGTGACACACTACTTCGTGTCTACTGGGCTGATTAATAATTAAGAAAGAACAATAGCCAGTAATGGATGTAGACAAGTTAGCCTCAAGGGCTGCTGGGAAAATATGAAGTGGCACAGGTGCTGTGGGAGGCAGCGCAGGTTCCTCAGATGTCTAAATATAGTCTCCTTTGGAGCTGAAATCGCATGCCTAGATGCTATCCGCATGCCAGAGAACCAAGAACGTGTGTCCACAGGAAACAGGCATGCAAACAGCATTGTTCACAATGGCCTAGAGAAACCCAAGACAGCAGCTGGTGGCTGTATCCTAGCTACACAGTCTATTACTGAAAGGGTCACTGGACACCAATCAGCGAGAAGGAACAAAGTGCTGACAGGCTGAGTCACGCATGGTTCTACATGCCTTTCATCCAATGCATGTGTGGCAGAAGCAGGCAGATCTGCTTGCAAGCTTAAAGACAGACTGGTCTATACAAAAACAAAACAAAAACCACACACACACACACACACACACACACACACACACACACACACACAACTCCACACAATGAAACACAAAGGCAGCGATTATCCAGAACCAGCAAATCAGAGAGACAGGTAAACAGACACACAGACAGATAGACAGTTTGTAACGACTCAAGAACAGGAAGTGGCTCAAGAACAGGAAGAATCTTTGGGGAATGACAGAATGTGCTGCAGTTGATGTGTGTGTGTGTGTGTGTTGCCTGAATGTATAGATGTGCTCCCTGTATGAGCTTGGGACTTGGGGAGGTTAGAAGAGCAAGCACACCAGACCATCCTTTAAGGATGGTTGTGAGCTGCCATGCAGGTGCTGGGAACTGAACCTGAGTACTCTACAAGGCAATCAGCACTCTCAACCACTGAGCATCACTCTGGCCCTTCGCATTTGAATCATATGACTCACGGTATAAATGACTGAACTTTATAGCATATGAAATATGCCTCAATAAAGTTGTTTTAAGTTTTTTTTTTTTTTTAATTCCTCCAAAGTAGAAGGATTGTAAGTTCAAGGTCAGCTTGGGTTGTGTAGAAAATCCCTACCTCAAAATCACAACCAAACCAGAATAATATTTTAAAATTTCAGTGCATTAAGAATGAGGCTGCAGGGCTAGGTGGAGGGGCACGTGGCAGGAGGCAGAGGCTGCCCAGGGCTCTGCATCTCTGTATCTGTTAAAATCATCTTCTCTGTACTCGTGTGGGGAAACAGGATGGACTCCAAGATCCTTAGGACCACTGATTTATTTCTTTTCTTAAAAATATTAAATTTACATTTTTATGTGTGTTTGTCCCTAGGACTGTGTGTGTGCACTGGGCCTGGGAAGGTCAGAAGAGGATGTTGGGGGAGGCTGGAGTTACAGATGACTGTGAGCATCATATGAGTGCTAAGAACCAGACCTGGATCCTCTGCAAGAGCAGACAGTGCTGGTAACTGCTCAGCCAATTCTCCAGCCTCAGAACCATCTAAATGACAGCAAGCCAGTTGACTGACAGAACAATAGCTTCAGCCAGTACCAAGACTTAACTGTTGCATAGGCAGTGGTTCAAGCACAAGCCAGGCATGTGGGCGTGTATGAGGCTCTAAGTTCAATCAAACAAATAAACTAAGTATGTATACACACACACACATGTACACACACATGCACACATGTACACACACACCTCATTAATCTTACAGTTTCTTGGTGAGGGTACACAGTGAGTTGTCACTGCTAACTTCTGAGTTAGTCATCAGAACTTCCCCAGTCTCCCCATGTTAGGACAGTGGCTCTCAACTTTCTAACGCTGTGACCCTTTAATACAATTCCTCGTGTTGTGGTGACCCCCAACCATAAAATTATTTTCATTGCTACTTTATATCTGTAATTTTTCTACTGTTATGAATCCTAATGTAAATATCTGATATTCAATCCTGTAAAAGGATCATTTGACCCACGGGGAGGAGGGCGTCAAGATCCACACAAGGTTGAGTACCACTGGCTTAGAAGATCATAACTGTTTAATTGTCTGGCCCACCCCCACTGAGATAGATGGATGCAGAAAAGGGGTGCCTAGGGATGCGTGGTCCCCAAAGGAATGTATGGGAAGCTAAACCCAGCTTTCTCTTCCCTCTGGCTTTGGACATCAGTGATGAGAAGGTGCTTCAATCTTGGAGAGGTCCTTCCTCTCACTCCTCACACCTCTAGTGGCTTCCCCTAAATCAAAGATGTAGAACTGAGGCTTACAGAGCTTGACACCAACACTATGAGACCCAAGGTGGGGCGACAATGGACTGGGGTGTGACTCGGTGACAGAGCACTTGCTGAGTGTGGGGGCCCTGGGGTCCAGCCTCAGGCTTCATAAACGCAGCCATGAGAGTAAGCTGCACTTGAAGAGCCACACCCCACCCAGCACACCAACTTCCCAGACCTTCCAGCGACCTCTGCCTCCCTTAGCTCCCAGCCTTCCTTTTCACTGGGAGAGAGGGAAGGAAATAAATGCTTTAAATAAAAATGTCAAGAAAAGGAAAATATGAACATCAATGCTAAGGTTAGACAGAACTAGTCAACGCAACTCCCAACCCAGCACGTGAGTGTCATTTCAGGATATGAGGAGTGAAGTTTCCTTTTTTCTCAAATCCCTGAAGATTCAGCTTTGAGAGAGACACTTCAAAAAAACCAGTGTTACCCAGGATGGTCTCTGCTTCAGGGAGGAAAAAAAAAAAAAGATTTACAAAACTGCAGTGAACAAAAGAGAGACGAGGTGGGCGGTGTGGGTAAGCACACCCGGAACTGGGTGCTCCCTCATCTATCTCCCAGAGATAGGCAAGTAACCTGGGGCCCAACAGGCTGTCACCCTGATCCCACACTCAGGGGTCCTCAAAACCACCGTGCTTGTCTCAGAACCAAGAGCATGCAGAAATGGGGACCAGTGTGGCTGTGGGTGCCATCTGATGTTCCTTCACTTGGTTTTGCATTCACCCATCTGTCCACTCATTCTGCCTTCATTCATTCATTCATTCATTCACCAAATCTTTATTGAAGGAAATCCTCCTTGTGAATAGATATAAGGACAGGACTCAGCCCCTGCTGTCCTGCAGTGGGCAGCTCTTACCAGCAGGTCTTGCCCCTGCCTTCCCAGACTGCATCTCAGTGTTCTGTACCTTCTACTTCCTAGGGATGGGGCGGGCATGGTTTGTTTTCTATTCTTTACTAAACACAACTGGAACCCTTAGACATACCTGCAATGTTCCTATAGTCCCAGCTACCTGGAGGGCTGAGGCAGGAGGATAACTTGAACCCAGTAGTGTGGGAAGCTTGGACATAATGAGACTCAATTTCAAAAGTAAATAAGCAAATGGACCAATCCCTAGAAAGTACTCTAGGGATTTTTATTCTTAATTGTGTGTAAGAGTATGTGTGTGTGTGTGTGGGGGGGGGGAATGTGAACCTAGGTGCAGTTGCTCAAGGAAGCCTGAAGGGGGCACTGGATATCCTGGAGCTGCAGTTGCATGTGGTTTTGAGTTGCCTGATGTAGTTGCTAGGGACTGAACTTGAGTCCTCTGCAAGACAGTTCTTATTCTTAGCTACTGAGCCATCTCTCCAGCTCCAAACATTGTTTTTGTTTTTTAAAGACAGGGTCTCACTGTTTTTCCCTGGCTGTCCTAAAACTTGCTATGTAGGTCAGGGTATCCCCGGACTCACAGAGACCTGCTACCTCTGCCTCCAGAGTGCTGAGATTAAAGGTGTTCAGTAGTACACCCAGACCAGACATTAGTCTTAAGATAAGCACAAGGCTGACATGACAGGTCTTGGAGATGCAGAGGCCAACTCACCATGAAACTTGGAAGCCCAAGAATGATCTGAAGGGGAGCTGGAGAGATGACCCAGTGGTTAAGAGCACTGACTGCTCTTCCAGAGGTCCTGAGTTCAATTCCCAGCAATCACATGGTGGCTCACAACCATCTGTAATGGGATCCAATGCCCTCTTCTGGTGTGTCTGAAGACAGTGTATAGCATACTCATATGCATAAAATGAATAAATGTTAAAAAAAAAGGATTAAAAAAAAAAAAGAATGATCTGAAGATGTATTTCCTGGGCTCTTTCTTGGCCACATGAGGTACAGGGAGGAACCAGGAGTGCAGACAGAAAGAGAATCCTCAAGCAAAGCCCACTGTGTCTAGTTAAAGGCCTTAGAAAGTAGTAGCCTGGAAGAAATGGCAGCCTTTCAGTCTTAAACGGCTGTACTCCAGCCACATCCTGCAGAAGGCCCTCAAGTTCTTGTCAGCAAAGATACAGCCCTGCTCAGGAGTCTCCCTTCCCGCCCCCCGTGGATCTGAGTCTAGAACTCTCAGCTACTTCTCCTACACGCCACCGTGGTCCCCTCCACAGACTAAACCTCTGAAACTGTGAGGCAGCTCCAATTAAGTGCTTTACTTTATAAGAGTTGTGTGGTTGTGGTAATAGAACCCTGACTGAGACACCCACAGACAGACACCACTAGAGAGCAGGTCTCTGGTTCCCTTTACTCCCACGGTGATGGACTTGGGGAGCGGGAGCCCCCGGCCTCTTCTAGTGCCAGCAGAAGCTGAGTGGGGTATCTTGACTTCACTCCTATCTGGAGTTAATGGTGCAATACATCTCCCAGTAATGACTCCTTCTTCTACCCAAGGAGGGACAATAGAAACCTGAAATGTGATCCAGGGTCCCCTAACATAGTCTAGAAAAGTGCCTACATTTCCATAAAAGGCACATGTGTTATATAATGGGCATACTACAAATAAAAATGTAAAAGATTGAGAGATGGCTCAAACGGTTGAGAGTACTTGGTGCTCTTGCAGAAGACCCAGGTTTGGTTTCCAGCACCTACACAAGATATACTATAAATGGCTGTAGTTCCAGCTCCAGGAGACGTGATGCCTTTGTTGGCTTCTGTGGGTACCAGACATGCACATATGGAGGTAGGCATATATGCAAAACGCATACACAAAAATTAGAACAAATAGGCCCTTCTTTCTTTCTATTTTTAAGGATAAAAAACCCCAAATATATATATATTTTTTTCTAATTTTTAAGGACATGTGCTGACCACACAGCTTAGTTGTTAGAATGCTTGCGTAGCATCTGAGTCTTGGGATTGGTCCTAGTCCTATATAAACCTGTCGTGGTAGTGCAGGCCTGTCATCCCAGCATTCCAGAGGGTGGGGGACAGGATAAAAAGTTTGAATTTCAGGTCATCCATGGCCTATCCAAGGCTAACCTGGGATACAAGAGACTCTCTCAAAAACACACAAAAATGGGGGCTAGAGGGATGACTCACTGGTTGAGATGTTTGCTAGGCTTTCAGAGAACCTGAGTTCCTTTCCTATCACCCATGTGGGGCAGCTCTCCAGGGGATCTGTCGCCCTCTTCCAATTCCAGTTCCCTTCCAGGAACCTGCATACATGTTCTCATTCTCTCTCTCTCTCTCTCTCTCTCTCTCTCTCTCTCTCTCTCTCTCTCTCCAAAAATAAAGTATTAAAAAGTTTAAAGCAAACTTTAATAAACAAACAACAGCAACAAAAACTACTGGTAAGATACAACAGTCTCACAATAGTTTAAATGATTTTTTTTTCTTGAAGAATTGCCATAAAGTGTTTTAGAGGTCAAAAGTAGATGTGCTTGAGATAAGTGAAAACAGCCGGGCGTGGTGGCACACGCCTTTAATCCCAGCACTTGGGAGGCAGAGGCAGGCGGATTTCTGAGTTCGAGACCAGCCTGGTCTACAAAGTGAGTTCCAGGACAGCCACAGCTACACAGAGAAACCCTGTCTCGAAAAACCAAAAGAGAGAGAGAGAGAGAGAGAGAGAGAGAAGTGAAAACAATCGAAAGACTCAGGAAAAACATAAGATGCAAGGAGGAGCTGAATGGAAACCTTAGGATAAAAATAATAATAGTTGAAATGAAAACTCCATAGATGAGGTCAAGAGCAGAATGAAGGCAGGTAAACTGGCTGAGTAGCTGTCTTAGTCAGGGTTTCTATTCCTGCACAACATCATGACCAAGAAGCAGTTGGGGAAGAAAGGGTTTATTCAGCTTACACTTCCATACTTCTGTTCATCACCAAGGAAGTCAGGACTGGAACTAAAGCAGGTCAAGAAGCAGGAGCTGATGCAGAGTCCATGGAGGGATGTTCCTTACTGGCTTGCTTCCACTGGCTTGCTCAGTCCACTCTCTTATAGAACCCAAGACTANNAGCCCAGAGATGGCACCACCCACAAGGGGCCCTCCCCACTTGATCACTAATTGAGAAAATGCCTTACAGCTGGATCTCATGAAGGCACTTCCCCAACTGAAGCTCCTTTCTCTGTGATAACTCCAGCTGTGTCAAGTTGACACAAAGCTATCCAGTACAGTAGCCATGTCTACAAACCCAACACGTAAGAAAGAGAGGGAGGGGGATTGCCACAAGTCCAGGACCAGGACCAGTCTAATCTACCACACTGTACAACAACAGCAACAGCAACAGCAACAACAACAACAACAACAAAAAACCAAAACAAAAAGAGTAAGTGAACTGGAAGATTAATCAAAGGAAATTACTCAATTCCAACACCAGAGGGAATCAGTCTAGATTTAAAATAAGCAAGCGCCAAGAAGCTATGGGACTAATAAAATGGATTTAATATTCATGCAATAATGCCAGAAGGATGCAAGATAGTAAGGATAAAAATATACTGGGGGGAGGTGCTAGATTTACTAAAGTTGACAGAAGATGCAGAATTCATTCTTTTTATCATTTCTTGACCCAGTGTCTGTCAGAAACAACCAATGCAACAAAGGCTTATTCTGGTTCCTGGTTTCAGAGGGATTTCAGTACCTGGGGGGGGGGGAATGAGTGTGGTGGGGCAGTTCCCTGGAGGGGGATCACCCCAGATCATTCATGTGATCATGGACCAGTGGTCTCACCCCACCCTGCCGCCCCCAGGCAGGCTCCATCTCCTAAGGCTTTCAGAGCTGCGCCTGGGGGACAAGCATTCACTGCCTGAAGGACATTATGAAGGACATTTTTACCTATGAGCCCATGAAGGACACATTCAAACCATTACACCATAGACCCAGCGAATTCAGAACCAAACGAATTGTAGATGAGTTACGGCCCTGATAACTCCTCACCAAGACACATGATAATTAAATCACTGACAACTAAGGATGAAGGAAACGATGTGGGAAGCAGCTCAAACAAACAACATCTTACAATAATGAGAACATCTCTTCTCGTGAGAAAACACAGGCAGAGAAAGTGGGTAGGGACTCACAGAAACCAACAAGTTCTTAGGTAAAGAAGTTAAACAAGACTTTCATGCTGGAAACAACCACTCATGGATTTAAAAAACAAAACAAAAACAAAAAACAAAAAAAACGGTGGACGTGACTGGAGACACCCAGAGCTCACATCACAGACCATGAGGCTCAGCACAGTAAATAGTTCCTCAGTGAGATACAGATTCAAGAAGCCTTGCATATATGGGTGAGAATGTTGTAGGGCTGGAGAAACGGCTCCTTGGTTAACATTGCACAGTGCCCATCCAGAGAATGGGCATTTGATTCCCGGCACCCAGGTCAGGCTGCTCACAACTGCCTGTAACTCCACCTCCAGGAGATCAGATGCCCTCTTCTGGTCTCAGGAGGCACTGCAGTCATGCATATATAACTACAGGCACACACACAATTAAAAATTAAAATTCAATAAAAAGATTATTCTTTTTATTGAATATAAAACACCAAAACTTTAATTATACTGTTTATGTTTTTGCAGCTAGAGGGCCTGGGTATGCCACAGCATGTGTGGCAGCTCCGTTAGTCAGTCTTGGTATCAGTTCTGTCTTTACCCACTGAGCCATCTCACTAGCCTGGTTTGATTTTGAGACAGGGTTTCGTGTAGCCCAAGCTGGCCTTGAACTTGCTATGCAGCCTCGGCTGACCTTGAATTCCTCACCAGCCACCTGCTGAGTGCTGGCATTCCAGGAGTATGTGCTGCTACACCTAGAGTGGCACTGAAACATTCTGAAAAACAAAACAAAGCAAAACAAACAGAATCCTGCTCACCCAGTTTTGAGATGTCACATGGTCAGGGGTTGGCGGTGGGCATGAACAAATGGAGTAGAATGGCAACAAGCAAGCAGTTCCCAGACATAGAGTGTCTGGGCCCTTTACAGAAGAGCAGAAAGGCTTTAGTTAATGGTACCGAAGCATCCCCGAGCCCTCAGGGGAAAAAAGCAGAACCCAAGCCTCATGCTGGCTTACATAATAAACTGTAAAATATGACACTATAAAACCTCTACAAACCTCCAAGCTCCAGGGCTTGTCCAGGGCTAGGCTGGGACATCTCAGACTTAAGGCCAAAAGCAAGGCACAAAAGGAGAAAAAAAATGTCCATGTGGATTTCATCAAAAGGCTAAACTTTGCAGTAGAGTTTGCTAAGAGGAAGAAAAGCCAAGAAGAGCCTATGTGCAAGGGCCGATCACTAAGGACCAACATCTAGTGCACATAGAGAGCTCTCGCAGGGCATGGTGGTTCATGAATATTGGCCAGCATTGGGGAAGTAGAGGCAGGAGGATTGGAAGTTCAAGGTCATTGTGAGCTTGAGGTCAATCTATCATATCCTCCTCTCTCACAAACTAAACCAAATCAAAACCAAAACCACACAAAAAAAAAAAAAAAAAAACCAAAAAACCAAAAAACAAACCCTCAAAACTCAGCAGTAAAGACCAAACAATCCAATCAGGAGTCAGGGCAGTGTCATGAAGAGACATTTCACCAGGAGATAGAGGACGGATGGACGGACGGACAAACACACACACACACAATGCCACTGGCCATAAGGGAAATGTAGGTGGAAAATATAGCAGACACTGCCGCACACACACTGAGTGGTTGAGATAAAGAACAGTGGCAGGAACGCCCAGGATCTCGCAAAGACTGCACCATGCTCTTTGCATACTCCCAATGACAACCAGAAACCACACGGACACACAGAAGAGAGTACAGCTGGGACTTAGAGTTCTAAACATGTGGTTCCCTACAGCTCAGCAATGCACCCCTGGTCGTCTGCCCTGGAGAAAGGACAGGGGTGTTCACACAAGAACTCACTCGTGGGTCACCCAGTTGCTGTATGCTCATAGTCTCCAAATGTAGCACAGCACAGAATAAAACAATAATTTTGGCAATAAAACAGGAGGGGCAAGCTGTAGCCTCTGGTGTAGCTCAGTGGTCAGCTGTGTGTTTAGTCTCCAAGAAGCCCTGGCTGCCATTCTGCAGCCCAAGAGGACAGGCTACCAACAGGCACAGAGCACCCTGACGAGAGAAGCCCAACTCAGAAGGCTGCTTACTACACGATTCTGTTGATGCAGCACCCTTGAAAGAATCAAATTAAAGATATAGACAATAGATGAGTGGTGATCAGAGGCAAGGGATGCTGGGATGCCGCCCCCTGGAAGCAGTGATGTCATCATGCTGACTGTGATGCTAGCCAAGAGCTTTGCAGGATGCTCCCATGGAAGAAAACCGAGGAAAGAGGCATGGGCCCATTCTGCATGCTTTGCTCTGTATTAATTAACCAATTGGACACTGAGCCCCATGTAGCCCAATCTGGCCTCAAACTCTGTGCACTTCTGATCCTCCTGTCTCCACATCCTAAGCGCTGGAATGACAGGTGTGCACTAGCAGGCTGGCTTAAGCTAGTCCTCTGAGTATCTTACTACACACATGTATTTTCTGGGCTCAAGTTAAAATGTATGAGGCAGCATGTGGGATGCTGCGTTTGTAGCAGGCTCCCCACTGACACCTGTGCTGCTGGGTCACCTCACAGCCAGAGCATCTGCACAATGATTGTATTTAGATTGAGATCATAAGAATTGCTGGGGAAACGCCAATGGAGGAAGAGATGGAAGAAGTGGCATATACACATAGTGAAATACTATTTGGTCATAAAAAAGAACAATGTTCCTATGGCTTGCTGTAACAGAGGGGGTGGGGACTGGAGATGTGAAGTAAATACCCCAGACACAAAAAGGACCAAAGCTGAATGTTATCCAGCATGTGCTTAAAAACAATTCGAATGCCAGGCAGGGATTACTCTGGGAGGGGCGAGAGGAAGGACAGGGAGGTCACACACTCCATAAGAGGCACAGTTCTTCCAGGGCAGCTTAGGGGGCAGACTGGCTCATAAAGACCAGTGCTCTCTACTTTAAGAGTCACTACAGAGAGGAGCCTGGAGGCTCTAACACAGCCACAAAAAGAAGGAAACAGGAGTGATGTTACGTACCTGTGGTGAGAATGTCACACTATGCCATGTGAGTGTGTAGCTACTATCTGGAAAGGCTTGGGACTCATTCAGGGAGATGGGACTCCACACTGCACTGACTGAATCGAGACACGTTATATATGAGGGTCCCTTTGTTATTCTCTGGCCCAACAACATGCCCGAGTATGCTGATGATAAAAAAAATAAATAAATCTTCATCTTAAAAGATGACAATCAATTGAGAGAAAAGAATTACCAAGGCAACTATGAAAAGATACATCGGGCTAAATTCTGGAGAAGAGTCCAGAAGGTCTGGCCTGGGATTTAGGAATCCAGTCTTTAATCCCTTGCCCCTTAGCTAGGTTTGGGGTCAAGCAGTCAGGTGTGCCTCTCGATCCCCAGTTTCTCTGGGAACAAGCTCCCTGCGGTCCCAGGGCAATAACTGAGCCCACAGCTTCCTGTCTTCATTCCCAGTGATTTCTTTGTCTAAGCACCAGAATAGGGCACCGAGGCCAGTGTCCTCGTCTGCTGATGTGCTTGTCTGTGGCTCCTGCCAGTGCCACCTCCTGGGGCTCAGCCCCAGGTGCCCCAGCAATGCTTGGATGCTGGGCACCCACCCATTTCCTTCCCCTGCATGAAGGCTGCTGGGCCCGGGCTCAGATTCAAACTCAGGTTCCCTCTCAGGCCACTGCAAAGGTCCCAGCGCATTAGCCTGCTTCTTGTCTCACATCTGTCAGCCCCCAAATTTATCAGCCAAAAAGCAATTTCTTGGAGGCTGGAGAGACTGCTCAGTGGTTACGAGGATCTGAGTTCTATTTCCAGTATCCACATGACAGCTCACAACCATCTGCAACTACAGTTCCGGGGGAATCTGACGCCATCTTCTGGCTTGTGTAAGTATTGCGTGCATGTGTTGTACAGACACATAAAAAGAAATATAATAAAAAGCAATTTCCTACATCTTCTATTCTTCCATCACCTCCATCACTACCCCCTTTACTGGATCTGTGTGGCTCCTAGCCCACCGTTTGTTTACTTTATGTATTTTGTAAAGAACCTACTTTAACAAAGCACTTCCATTTATTTCACTGATAAAGACTCTTTGATGTCACTTCTTCAAGGCATCTGAAGGCACTACCGACAGAGGCAGGGAGGAGAGGGGAGGCTCGAAGAGGCTGTGGAGGAAGGGCAGGAGTGGAGGGGGCTTGCTTCCAGTCATGGCCTCATACCGAGTGGAGGTCTCTGTACACAGTGGGGCAGCTGGGCGTAATGAGGTTGTGCAGAGCATCCCCAAACAGCTGGATGAAAGGATTCCGGTGCCGAGAACCTCAGAAGGGTGGGTGATAAACTGACAAGATGACAGACGTTCTACTTAGCATATCGAAATACCATCTTCTACCCTAAATATGCACTGTTGTTAGATGGCGAGTAGAAAACACGCATGCAAAGCCCGGGCATGGTTTCTGTGTTCCCTGGAAACTTTCCATAGCCTTGAACATGTTGACAACAGTTGAATGGAAGTGAGTTCTAGAGGATTCTAGCTAGCACCTGTGAAGAAGGCTCAGCCTTGAGGAAGGGAAGCTAAGCCGGTGCAAGACAAGCATCGGAGCCCCCACCTCCCACCCCAGAGCTTTGATTATAGATGCTCCTAGAGGCAAAGGGAGGGCCGGGACACACACAAACACAACGCAGGGCAACACTGATCACCACTCCATCATTCCAGACGCCCTCAGCTGTGGGAGCATTTGAAATCTCGTCAGAGAACCGCTATTCTCACCCAGGAAGGAAGACGTCTAAGTCCGTCTGAGCACTACGGGGCAGTCAAAGCAAAGCCCGTCCTGTCCGTAACTGCAGAGCTTGGGAGACTGAGGCAGGAGGATATCAAGTTCAGAGTGGATCTATACAATGGGGTAAGGCAGAATCTCAAAAATTCTTCTTACAAGATTCGTTTATTTTATTTTCCGTGTATGAGTGTTTTTGTCTACATGGGTACTTGGGCACTGTGTGCATGCAGTACCCATAGAGGCCAGAAGAGGGTAGCAGATCCCTTGAAATCAGATTCCCAGTTTGTTTTGAACAGCCTTGTAGGTACTGGGAATTGAACCCAGGTTTTCTGCTAGAGCAACCAGTACTCTTAACCAGAGTTGGGAACACTTTGCCAGTATGCAAGAAACCCTAAGTCAGAACCCTAGTACTGAAAGAAAGGGAAGGGAGGGACAGGGAGGGAGGAGAGAGACAGGGAGGGGAGGGGAGGGGA
>NC_034591.1:130173222-130199757 GCF_900095145.1 Mus pahari | reverse complement strand
GTGAGTGAGTGAAGTCAGTGAGTGAGTGAATGAGTGAGCGAGCGAGCGAGTGAGTGAGTGAAGTCAGTGAGTGAGTGAATGAGTGAGCGAGCGAGTGAGTGAGTGAAGTCAGTGAGTGAAGTCAGTGAGTGAGCGAGCGAGTGAGTGAGTGAAGTCAGTGAGTGAAGTCAGTGAGTGAGCGAGCGAGTGAGTGAGCGAAGGAGTGAATGAAGTCACGTGTACATTTGTCCTCACATGAGCCGGGAAAATGAGACATTTACCTGCACCTCCAGTATCTGCCTGCATGGCTTTCAGCCTTGGCCACTCTTGATATCACACAGGGAACTTTAAGGACTGTGGCATGAGTCCCACCTAGGACACAATTCTGACTTAACTGGCCTAGGGTATAATCTTGATGACCCTCCACGTGACCTCGATATAGCCCAAGATTGCAATCTGCCACCCTAACCCGACACCCAGCAGGCAGAGCGGCCCAACGGGGATCCCTGTATTGACTCCTCTGGCTCAGACCTGCTGGGTTCGTGTTATGCTAATTCATTAATATATTCAGGAACTATTAATTAAGCAGTAACATGGTAGCAGGTGCTATGCTTGGCTGAACTGCTGGAGATGGGGCCGTAAACAAGACGCCCACCTCTCTCCCTGGTCCCTTGAGAATTAGGGAGCATGGGGGCCATGTGCCACCAGCTCTTCCAAGAACTTCCTGTCCTGCTGGTTAATTGGTCAGGCTCACCAGCCATCATTTCTCTGGCTGCAGGCAGTCAACCTCACTCTGTTTGGGCTGTTTGCTGTAGTAAAGGTTATGTAAGGATAGATCATATTCACTTAAGGAGACAGGAAGTTCCCGGATGGATGCAGGACCAAAGACAGAGTGGCCTCACCTAGGCAGTCCCACAAGCTGCAGAAAGACAGGCGAGTCAGGTGCCCCACTGCAGCTCCGCGCAGCCCATGTGGTGGGTTTGCACAAAGAAATAGAAAAGCCTCAACAGAAGCCCCAGCTCCTAATTACCACCCCGGGTTGGAAGATATTCCTAGCAGCTACTGTCTTGGCACTCTTAGCCTTTCCTGGAAACTCTCTACATAAGCTGGGGGGCAGCACACACCCGGGAGCCCACAATGTAGGGTGAAGGAAGAACCAAGAGCATCTCAAGTTTCAAACAAATCTCCATAGGGAGGAGACCTTGCCTCAAAAAAAAACAAAACCAAACCAAACCATACACCGGAGGAGGAGCACAGAGAGACTGATGCCTGGCCCTCGCTGCCAACTGACAGCAAAGCCTCCCCTCAGACCCTCAGCCGCTTCCTCGCTGGCCCGCCTCCTTCATCCATCCTCCACACAGAAGCCAGACAACATCCTTTCAGCCACGACTCCAGTCAGCTCTGTGCCTGGCTCCAAGCTCTGCTGGATTGTCGCTGTCAGATTATAATGGAAACCCAGCTATATGTAAACGAAGGTGAGCACACGTGAGACATGGGGCTCCATCCGCCTGCCACCCAGGGCATCAAGTTATAAATATGCCCCCAGAGGGAGACACATACTTGTAGTTATATCCACAGGTATCCATGCCTACATCTGAAGTCACTGAAATCTCTCCCGGAGGGCTGAAGAGCTGCCCGGCAGGGAGGTCACTCCAGCTCCAGGAGATCCAGTGCCATCTTTTGCCCTCAGCAAGCCACCTGCACTCCCACGTGCATGTATCCCCTCCACAGACTCACACATATACATGTGATTTAAACAAAAACATGAATCTTAAAAACCTATCTTTAAAACCCTACTGGGGTCTTACAGAGGCAGGGTCTCAATGTTCCATGAGTGCCATTGGCCCTGACATCTGCCTGCCCTCAAATCTCCCTCCCTTCTCCCCAAACCTCCAGTCTGCCTCAGTGCAGCCTTTTCCTCTCCTTCCTCTTCGCTTCCCCACCACAGTCACTCTGTGACTGATCCTTGGAAGGACACCAAGTCATTTGTGTGATGAATCAACCTGGCTTTCCCCAAGAGTCTCTTTCCTGCTCCCTACTCCCACTAGAGACATCGAGACAAGCACATGGACTCCACTCTGTGGAGGGGCCCAGGGCCCAGACAGAGGCTGCTCCCACACAAACACCTTAGGACGCCTAAGCTTCCACGCCCAGTGCCATCAAGCGCACCTCGCCACCTACCTGTGTCTACGCTGTTCTCTCTGCCAGGAAACGCCAAGGCCTTCCCTTGGCTCCTAACGCCCAGCTCTGACATCACTTCCTGTTGGGTATTCCTTGACCTCACAAGGCAAGTTCACCTACTTCCTTCTCTGGGGTTTTCTCAGTTCTGTATACTTCAGTTCTACGCCTTATCAAGCTGGGCTGTAATTGCTTAATTGCCAGGCAGACTTGCTCAGACTGGGGGTGTTGACTGGAGAGGGCTGAGTCATGTCTGGGTCCTTGGTGCCAAGAGCTCAGGATGCTCTCCCTAGGGAACTCAGAGGTTTCAGAGGCTGCCTGTACCCTGCAAGACTCTCCCTGTCCTCTCTTCCCTGTTTGTCCTCTGAAGGAGCCCAGGTCTGGCCCTGGGACCCTGTAGGCCTGCTTCTCAAGTGGTTCTGAACCGTCTGCCACCCCAGGACGAAAAGGCAGCTTCCAGACGGAAAAGTGGAAACTGTACCATCCACAGACCACACCTGATCCTGTCCATGACTTCAAGGGACCTGTGGAACCCTGCTGGCCCTGACCAAGCGAACTCGGGGGTCCTGGATTTGGGACAGCCCCCAAAGGCCTTGGAGGCACAGATCTGATTCTGGCACAGTTCGACAACATTTTCAAGTGCTGCCTCTCTCATGCTGCTCTGAACACCAGCAGCCACTGGGCCCTTCCACGCCATTCTCACCTTATCTCAGTGTCTAGAGTGAACAGGCACCCTAGGCAGGCAGAGTCTGCCCCGAGCATCACCCCCAGCTCGGCCTTATCCTTGGCCCTGTACCAGCTCTTACTTAGCAAACCCTCAGTCACCTTTTCAGAGGAGCTGCCACCCCTTGTCTCTGCTCACAGTTACAATGTGGAGCCTCTGTAAACTGAAGCAGGATCTGAAGACACCTCAGACAGACAGATCCTCAACCTAAAATCTAGACCAGAGAGGCGCTGAGCCTGTTCTTCTGCCTGGGTGAGATGCCTCCTTTCTCCCTGACCTAAACTGCAGGAAGGGAAGTGATTGGGTCCCTGACCACAGGCAGCACCAATTTCTACTAGCTCAAGAACACTGGCCTTGGCCAGCCAGAAGGGCCCAGCACTAACCGGCCTCACACTGCAGGGGCTCAGAAAAGAGGAAAGTGGATGGCAGAGGACATGACTCCTTTCTTTTGCCTGCACTTATTTGGGGCAGGGGTGTGGATAAACAGAGGTGGGGAGATGTCTCAGTCTTTGCTCACAGAGCCTCATGCCCTCCCCCATTGCCTTATAATTTTATCTCCTTCTTCCGACTTCTTTGTCAAGCAAGGCTAGAGAGGTTTTCACCCGCTCCCCTTTGTTTGGGTAGTGCTACTGCTGATTCATGTTGATGTTTCTCAACAGATCAACAAGAACTGATGTGGTCCAAAGCCCCATGTTCTGGTTCCTCCTCACCTTCCTTGCTCTGTGCTCCCCAAGAAAGCATTCAGAGCAGCTTAGCAACATAGAGAAGGGCTTCAACATTCCCCAGCACAGAGGGCAGTCCCAGGAACATCTGCACTGCAGTGAACAGCCTGGAAGTGGAAGTTCTCCCAGACACATTTGGACAACAGTGACTGAGCCTCGAAGTGCTTTAAGGGAGGCAGGCAAGGCAGCTTGCTGAGAAACAACAGGGCTAGACTGACTCAGGATGGCGAGAGGATTTCCCTGGTGCCTTCAGCCACACTGAGCAGGGGATGACTTGCTCTGTCTTCTCTTCGAGTGGCATCTGGCTACAGAGCACATTGCAGTCAGCAAATTGAGCCACTGTCCCTTCCTGCCTGCAGCGTTTGAAAACAGGCTCCCCAACTTTTCTCCATTTTTCCTCCTGCCTTACGCCTTCCAGAACTCATGCAGCAGTTAGGCTCACACAGTGAACTCCCTTGGAGAGGTCAATAGCTGGACAGAAGAACGGTAGGCCAGCAGCCCATATTTGGATGTTTTAGTTAAAACTCAACAGGACGATGTGCTGTCCAACCACACAACAACTGTTCGGCTTCTCAGTGAAGTGGTTGTAGATGCTGGGAAGTGGAAAGTAATCACAAATGGCTCCCAGGAGAGCCTCTGAGAGCAGGGAGGTCACCACTTCAAATATTCAGGATGTTATGACCCCTTGTCCCAGTCCAGTCCTGCTGCCCTCACACAGACCCTGACTCCAGCTATCTTGGAACTTTCTAGTCTCTGACCCAGGGGCGGGGCTCGGAGAAGCTGCCAGCTGACTGGAGCACCTCCTCAAGATGTTTCCCTGGAACATCAGGTTACATAAGGATAACAGGATGGTTCTCTGTGCTGTGCATAGAGGCTTCGCAGATAGGGAAGGTCCACAGCTTTGGACCCTGTCAGAGGAACGTCATGTATTCTATAGCATCCATTCACAACAGCCAGACGGAGAAACAGCCCACGAGTCACAAGAGACAAGAGTGGTTACAGTGTGGTTCCAACATACAGGATGGGATGATGATTAGCACTGACTGTCGCTTCGCAAAATGCAGAAAACCATCTGGGCACATCTGTCAGGGAGTTTCTAGATTAGTTTATCAGATGTAGGAAGTCCCATCCTACTTGTGTGTGTCACCGTCTTATGGGCCAGAGTCCCAGACTGAATAAAGAGGAGACAGACAGCTGGGTACCAACATTCACCTCTCTCCACTGCCCGACTGCAGATGCACTGTGACCAACTACTCCATGCTCCTGCTGCTGTGCCTTCTGTCACTGCCATGACGCACTGTATCCTCAAAGTGAGTCGAAAATAAAGCCTCCTTTCCTTGAGTTGGTTTTTGTTGGGTGGTGGGTCAGAGGAAAATACCTCATCCACAGCAGAATGCTATTTGGTCTTACCAAGAGCATCACAAGCTATTCTGCCACGTGCTACACAACACGACACGCAGGGGCAGTTTCACAGATAACCCAGTGACAGATTACCTGCTTAGAACATGCAAAGCCCTGAGGCTTATACCTTGCACCGACCAAAAGACAGTCCACCTTAAAATTCTTTTAAATTAAAATTTTGTTTCTGTGTGAATGTATGGCACCTATGTGCATGTACCTGTAGATACCAGAAGAGGGCGCCAAATCAACTGCAACTGGAGCTACAGGTGCTTGTGAGCCATCATGTGGGTTCTGGGAACCGGAACTCAGGTTCTCTGTAAGAGCAGCAAGCAACCACTAAGCCATCTCCCCAGACCCAAGAGCACACTCTTGTAGGCTAATGAATTCTCAGAGAAGGATGGATGCAGAAAGCCTCAGGTTAGAAACGGGATGGGGAGAACGGAGAGCTAGGGTCGGAGGGGACAGAGTTCAATGTGGGAAGGCAAAGGCATCCTAGAGAGGAGCAGGGGAGGCAGCGGCATGTGAACGCATTCGGTGTCACTGAACCACGCTGCAGAAGTGCTCAGAACCCTAAGTCCCATGTTACGCACATCGAGCCACAGCTTCAGGGTCAGGAGAGGCCGGAAGCATTGGAATGGGGCCTTCCACTCATGAGCTCGTCAAGGTGAGGACATTTTCTTGAGTCCTGGGTAGCAGAGAGGCAGCAACTCAAGTGGATCTAGTTTATGCTGGAGGCACTCACTCTGCATGACATCACCCTCCTTGTACGCAGCTGCAGACACTGTGCCCACTCCAACCCTCTCACCTACACCGCGTCTCTGAGGTTCTGCATCTAGGACCCAAGGACTGGACAACAGTCTGAAGAGAAGGAGCATTCTGAATGAAACCCCAATGTAAAATGTGAACGCATTTGTTATGTTCTGTTTAATAACTGATGTGGAGCACTCAGGGCTGGGCTATGTCTCCATGGCAAAGGACTTGCCTCACACACATGAGGTCCCAGGTTCCATGCCCGAAGAGGACAGAAAACAAAATGATGTATACAGACAGAAAACAGAAACACAGGGGAAGATGCGATGGGAGCAGCAGGCAGTCATTCCCAAGTTGCTATAGTAACCTTGAACTACTTGCTCTGAGCTTGCTATAGTGACCTTGAACTCATCTGTTCTTTAGAGTTTGGCTCAGGCTGTACAGGGGTGGGCAGGGTTTGCAGTTTAAGATTAGGAGGGAAAAACCAGCTTGAGTTTGACACACAGGGTGACAGAAACCAATTTACTGGTTCAGCCGTGTGTTGGACACGTACTTTCACCTGTAGGTACCCACAGGAGGCTTTGCCATGCTGCACCTCTTGCTTGTCACAACTTCCCAGGGGATCACCAGTCCAAGGCTTATTCCTATGTGCTCCTGTTACAGCGAGCAGGTCACTCAGACTCAGTATCTCTGTTCATGATGGGAACTGGGGTCATCGTACAAGGGCACATGACTTCAGACAGAGACCACTTTGCTGAGAGTACAGAGCATGCCACAGGTCAGGCTGGAGCTAAAGTGGTGTTGCTGACCTCATATTCAAGGCCTCTCCATACTACCTAATCAGCAGCGTTTGCCTGAGGTCAGATGTGGAGCCCAAAGACTTCTCTGCATTGTCTTATTAAGTTCCCGCCACAACGCCAAGAGGTAATTCCTGTTACTCTTCCAGACAGGAAAGCCAGGCATGGAGAGGTTAAGCAGTTTGCAGGAGGTCACGGAGCTGACAAGAGGGCAAATTCAGATTTGGATCCAAGCCCTTGCGATGACTCTTTATATCCAGCACTGCCTTCCTTGCTCCAAAGGTTGTTTTTGTAACAAAACATAAATACTGCACAAATGTAGCATATGAATTCATAGATTATTATGAGATAAATACCTAGAAAGAAATGTTTGGCATCCATCATCCCTCCCCTCACGGCTCCCACAAGTGAGTTATTTTGACTTTAAAGACTCTTAATGTCTATAAAAAATGCACCCCAAAGGACTGGAGCGATAAAGAGCTTGTCCTGCAAACACAGGGACCACAGCATTCCATAAAAGCCAGCTGTGAGCCCAGTGCTGGGAAGCCAGCTGTGGCGGTATGTACCTGTGAGCCCAGTGCTGGGAAGGAGGAGGCAGGTGGGTGCCTGAGGCTGTCTGGCTACCCACTCTAGTCAGTTAGTGACCTCCAGGTTTACCGAGAGATCTTGCTTCAATAGAGGAAGATATCTGACCTCAACCTCTGGCTTGTGCACATACCTGTGCACATACATGACCATGCACACACACACAGGAGGGCAGGAAGGAAAGGGAGGGGAAGAGAGAGGTAGGTAAATAGGTAGGTAGAGAGGGGGGGGAGAAAGAGAGGGAACCCCAAGACTTTATATTCTTGCCCATTTAAAAATCTTGATAAGTCTTTTAAATTTTTGAGGTGCTAAGATACTAGCTAGTGTAGCAAGTCCTCTCCTGCTGAACTGCACCTCAGCCTATGACCTTTAATCAGACTTAAAAAAAAAGAAAACCCAACCTTATTTTGACTATATGAGTGTTTCCCTGTATATATGTATGTATATATGTATCTATGTATGTATGCATATATGCATGCATGTACACCACATGTGTGCAGTGCCTTTGGAGACTAGAAGAGGGCATCATAACCCCGGAACTGGAATTATAGTTCCGAGCTACCATGTGGGTGCCGGGGGCAGCAAGCGCCCTTCCCGGGGGGCCTTCTCTCCAGCCCCCTTCCAGGTTGTTGCAACATGTGGGTTCCTCTCCCTCCATTTCACGTCCTTGTTCTTTCTGGGTAGAAAAGGATGCGGTTGGGCTGGATAGAAAGGGATGCAGACTGGTGTGCAAGCCTGGGCTCACTGTCATACACTGTCCCACCCCCTGGGTAGGAGCTTGCTCCCTCTAGGAGGCTCGGGTGCCTGTTTGTCTCACATTCCCAGCTCTTGGAAGTGGTTGGCACCTCACACAGTTGTCTTTTTCTTTGTCCCCTTAAAACCTTTTATTTTGTAAAGTAATATTTTCAACAACCAATGTGCCCTCTTCACCCTGCAAACACTCTGTGCAGCGATGTTATGTATTCGTATTGTGCATCCAGTTTCCAGAACTCTCCACCCTGAATAACTGACATTCCACATTTATTAAATAACTTCCCATCCCCCAGCTTCTGGCAACCCATCTGCTTTCTGTCTCTAGGAACCTGACTTCCGCACGTAAGTGGAGTCACACAGGCTTGTTCCTCTTATGACACTTTGGTTTTATTGTTATTTTACATCTATCTATCTATCTATCTATCTATCTATCTATCTATCTATCTATCTATCTATCTATCGGTCTGTCTATTTTGTGTGTGTATGTGTGTGCATGTGCGCGTGTGTGTGTTATGTATATATGTGGTACACCATGCCATGGCACGTATGGGAGGTCATAGGATAACATGCCAAAGTCACTTCTTTCCTTCCACCGTGTAAGTCCCAGGGATTGAACTCAGGCTGCCGGGCTTGGCAGCCAGTGCCTTTACCTGCTGATCCGGCTCTCGCTAGTTTGTGACAGGCTGGTTTTATAGTCTACCCACTTTGCAGCATGTGGCAGGGTTTCCTTCCACTTACGGGCTGAGGAGTGACATTTTGCTACATCCGATGTAAGAGTCATGTAATCCTAACGCTCGGGAGACTGAGACAGGGATTCTCTGGGTCAAGGCCAACCTGGGCTACCTAGCAGAAGGCCAACCTGGGCTACCTAGCAGAAGGCCAACCTGGGCTACCTAGCAGAGACCCTGGTTCAAAAAGCCCCCCAAAACAACAAAACCACTAAGTATAAACAGAGAGAAGCTGAACTGCAAGCCTGGGGGACCTAAGAGTAAGGCTGAATGTGGGGACAGGCAATAAGCAAGTGGAGGGGGCGGGGGAGGAGACCGACCGTAAGCCTGGGCACAGCTCTTCTTTGAAGGGCCCCTGCTCACTGAGTTCTCACTCGGAGTGTCCACTCTATTACTGCTCTCAGTTTTCACAGCTCTCTACAGTGAGTTATTAACCTCATCGCACATGCCAACTGTGCAGAGTTAGAAAATTCTGCTCTGCTATATTCCCCGGCAGGGGGGCAGCCTAGTGCCAGCAGAGGCCAGCTCACTGCTGCAGGGGAGGGTGCAAGAACATCGTCTCCCTGTCCTGTCTCCTAAGGACAAAGCAGCCATCTCTAGCCCACCGCTGGATTCCTTCCTTCTGAATCTGCATTGTGGGCCCAGAAACCTACTGTGGGTGACTTCACAAACCAACCGGAGCTGACACACAACCAGAACCTACCAGGATCTGCCTCTTCCACTTCTCTTCAGTTACAGAATTTTTCCCTCCGAGTACAAAATGAGACAGAGACAGGCAGAGTGCTGAGCATGCGCTGCCCACTGAGCACACTGACTTGGACATAGTAAGGCACTCTGTGTTGGTTGTGGGCATAGATGAGTGTAAGAGTGGATGGTAAATGCAGAGGGAGCCTTCATTCTTCATTCCCTCGTGAAGGATTAGTCCCCCAGTCTTTAAAACAGTGCCATATCTGGTGCCCAGAAATACCACCACCACCACTGACTGGTTTCTTCTGGACGTGATACTTTCAGGTGATCCTGGTATTAGAATAACAAGCTTGTAATCTTTTCTACCACCCTCCAGAGGGGCTGTGACAGTGAGCAGAGCTATGCTCAGGCACCTGCCTTCTGGCTGCATCGCCCTCTCCTCTGAGCAGGCTCAGAATCACTCTGCCCCCCTTTAAGATCCGTTGACTGTGCTTCCCAGAAGGCACCAGAGACATCTCCTCTCCCACAAAGGAAAAGCATGCCTCCCTTCATGTTTGTTCTGCTCTCCCTGCTCACGTTCTGGAAGTATTTCAGCCCAGCCTCAGAGAACTCTCCCCCTTCGAAGTCTCCTGGTTCACACAGTGCCACCCCCTATGCCACCATCCCACAAGCTCGGGGGCCCAGCTCACTGCACCTGCCCAGAGAAGCCTTTGCATTTCAGTCACATGGGCAGACCTCTGCCATCTCTGAACATGACAGTCCTTTGGGAGCCTCTGTCATCCTCTTTAGCATGCTCTATCTTACTTTGATGGTCTTGTTATAGTCTAATGACGTTCACTGGGACTGAACATACTGAGTGTCATGTAGATCAGGGACTAGGATGTGTGTGCAGCTATGGTTTGAAAGTCTGTGTCCCTCCAGGCAGCTTAGCTGAAACTTAAGCTCCCAAGGCAACAGCAATCAGAAGTGGATCTTTACTAGGGTATGGCTCAGAGGCAGAACACCTGCCTGGTGGCTTTGAAGCCCTGGGTTCGAGTCTCAATGCCAATATCAATAAATGCTGACAATGGTTAAGAAGAAGATATGGCATCTTTGGGAGGCAGAGACCATGCCAGCTACTTCCCAGACAGGATCAATCTTTACAATCAAGGCTCCAGAAAGTCTCGACTCTTTCATCTCTTGTGCCACACGAGGGAGGGCAGTCAGTGTCATCTGAGGAAGGGGCCCTTCCTTGCCAGATAGGAACTTGCCAAAACCTTAATCCTGGGCTGACCAGCTCCACACTGTGAGAAATAAATTTTTGTTCGTTACAAATTACCCACTCTCAGGCAATTTGTGACAGCTATACAAAAAGACTAGAGGAAGCTAAACTTACCTTGTCTGGCATGCAAACCTCTCTAACCATGCAGACCTCTAACCATGCAGACCTTTCTCACCATGCAAGGCCATTTTATGAATGTACAGACTAAGGATCAGAGATGCTAATCACACAGAGCTAGTCACACGGGTAGTAAAAAACCAAGCTAGCCAGCCAGCCAATCAAGTAACCCTTATTATGGTCCTACAGTATATTAGACATGTGGGAACATAAGAAAAGTCCTACTTATAAGTGCTATTATTCTAATGGGGAGACGTGGGCCACGAAGAAAAACCCCAGTAAATAAATAATGTGCCAGGTAGTGAAAATGCTAAGAGGTACTGATGGATTGAAGTGGCTGAGGTGAGATGGTAGCATCCAAGCAGGGACCCAAAAAGTGAGGGAATCTATGATGCTGACACCTTTGGGAAAGAACATCCTAGAAAGAAGACACGGTCAGTGCAAAGGCCCTGGGGTGGACATGCCGTGGCATGTAAGATGAACAGCAAAGAATTAGGTGTGGCCAGAGCTGACAGTGAGTGGAGTGGAGACAGGGTAAGAACTTTGGTTTTGACCCGGTCAAGGGAAGGAGCCCTGGAGGATGATTTCCAGTGCCCACACTCTTGGTGGCTATGTTCTGCGACTGACTGTCTGGTTGATGCATGAACATCACAAGGAATCCAGGGCCTATTCCCATCAAAACTAGCAGGCCATCATCTATTCAGGCAGTCTGAAAGCACCACCACAGAGGCTGGATCTGAGCAAGCAAGGAGAAAAAGCCACTACAGGGAAAAGACCCTCCACTCACTCAGCCACAGGGCCATGGCCCTCCCCATGGGGCTAGGTGGAGTCCTACGGTGGCCTTCAGAGAATCATCATCTCAGGACGATCCCTGAGCGGTGTTCTGTGAAATCTGCTCTCTGCTCACCAGAGGCAGCAAGAAAAGGCAACATCTGCGGTGACTCACCAGCAAGGGATGAGAACTGCATCCAAGCTGGGAAAGAATCCATTTGAAGTGACACATTTGCCTCAGAACAGATAGAACGCCTTTTCTTTTTCCTCCCCATTTGAAGGAAGGCAGAGCCCTGCAGACAACCGCCTCACAGCAGGGAGAAACTGGCATCTGAGATTCCTGCTGCAAATCTCTCTGAGGCAAAAAATATAACTGTGGGTCTGTGGCTGGCACCAGGCTCACAGTGATGTGCCATTTGATGGCCGGATGCGAGAATGCCCTGCCATTCCTCCCCAGGACAGATTCCACTGCACGTGTTATGATTGGCTGTCCACTTGGCCCTGCCCTTCCCAAAGCCTGTAGTGTATGAGAACCCACTGGTGTGGACATCAGAGTCAGGAGGCCAGGGAGAGCTCAGAGGGAGGGTGAGCACCAGTGCTAACCACAGGGTCTTCCTCAGTTTTTCTCCACCTCATTTTTTTGAGAGAGCGTCTCTGGAAGAACCCGGAGGTTGCTAAGCTAGAGGCTAGACTGGCTGGCCAATAAGCCTGGCATCCCCGTCGTTCCCCTTCCTCCCCAATGTTGGACTTACACTCAATGTTTATGTCGGTGCTGGGGATTGAACTCCGGTCCTCACGCTTGTTCAGCAAACATTTTATGATCAGGCCATCTCCACATCCTGCTACTTTTTCCATTTCTTCCAGGGTTGAGGATGGAACTCAGGGATCACGCACACTAGACAACTGCTTACCGTTGAGCTAAGTCTGTGTAACTGTGCTTGTTACAGATGTGTTCCTTGGGTTGTCTGAGCCCTGGGAGTGAGAGGCTAGGGGTATTCAGTATTCAGTTTTGGATTACATGCTAGCTTCTGATGGCCTGCTCAGACACATCACACTGAACAGGCACTCAGCTAATGTTTACTGACTGAGAGGCTAAGTCATGGGCTTTGCGAGTGCAGAGCCACGTCTGTCTCCATGGTACCCAGCTCACTGGATCCAGGCCTTCACCTCTAAATGGATGGGCAGGGAATAATGGCAGGTGCTTTAATTTATTGCTTACCGTGTACAAAGCAACATTCTCTCATTTTGTCCTCTAAGCAGCTTGACAAGGTAGAGATCAGTCCCACTTAAGAGACAAGGAGAAGGGGGCTGGAGAAATGGCTCCGCGCTAAGAACACTGGCTGTTTTTTTTTTTTTTTTTGCAGAGGACCTGGGTTCGGTTCCCAGCACCCCACATGGCAGCTCACAACCATCTGTAACTCTAATACCAGGGGGTCCACTACTCTGTTCTGGCCTCTGTGGCCAGCAGGCACACATGGTACATACAAGCAGGTAAAACACAAACACTGAAGTCTTTAAGAAGAAAGTAGGGACAGGAGAGATGGCTCAGCAGTCAAGAGCACTGGCTGTTCTTCCAGAGGACCTGAGTTTGGTTCCCACAGCCCATGTCAGAGTGCACACATCCATCTGTAACTCCAGCTCCAGGGGATCTGAAGTCTCTGGCCTCCATAGGCAGAGACTGACATACGTGTCCCATACGTGTCACGCTTGTACAGTGACTGACTGTGTCTCCCATTCACTACATCTGTAGGCAGAGGGTGGTTTTGTACAGGGTTCTAGCCTTTGAGAGACGCTTCCTGGTTTGGAGTGCTTCAGACTTACAGACTATTAGACACATGAGCAGCCATCATGGGGCTGGAGGAACGGCAGGGTGGGGACAGTACACAATTGTATCTGGCTTCTGCAGTGCCTCAGGGAGGCATGACTGTCAACCTGATAGGAATCACAGAGGAGACAAGCTTGTGGGAGTTGTGTAGGTTAGGTTGTGGTAGGAGGTCTCACCCTGAAAGTGGGCAGCATCATCGTATGGACCGAGGTCCCAGTGTGAATAAAACAGAGAAAGTGGGCAGAGCAGCAGCATCTATCTCCTGCTTCCTGGCCGTGAATATAATGTGACCACGCAGGCTGCTGCCGACATAGCCTGCCCACGATGAACAGTGGAAACTGTAAGCCAGATAAACCTTCCTGCTCGTGTCACGCCTTTCGCCACAGCAGGAAGACTCTGACACACACTTGCATGGGTGTGCCTGCTTGCAGAAAGCCTACAAAATGTTCTCTAAAATATTCACAGTGGCTTGGCTTTGGGGGAAGTATTTCAAGTGCTTTTCCCCAAAACTTTCCATAAATATGGTGTCGGGGGGGCGGGAAGCTAAGCAAGAAAATGAAGCAAGTCAATTTAAAGTTGATTTAAAGGAAAAGATCGAGGAAGTAATAGAACAGACAGGAAAAGGTGTGCTAAAGCCAGAGCAGGTTTGTCAGACACAGCTTTCAACTCTTCATTCAGCGCTTGCAAACAGTCCACAGAGTGGAAACACACCTTGGTGAGAAGAGTTCTCCTTTAACATGCCACAGATCTGGATGAGACGTGGCACCCACACTTCCTGTCAGCTACCAGGACTGGAGCCAGGTGGGATGTAGGGGTGGCCATGTTTCTCTCTTTGTAGCATTATTAAAAGTGTGTGTGTGCCTTTGTGTGTATGTATGTGTATGCCTTTGTGTGTGTTTGTGTTGTGTGTACATGTACACCCCATGCACAGAAGTGCAGTGTCTGCAGAAGTCAGAAGGCGGCATTATATGTTCTAGAGCTGGAACTGCAGGCAGTTGTCAGCTATATGACATGGGTTCTGGGAACCAAACTCATGTCCCCTGCAAGAGCAGGACACACCTTCATTGCTGAGCCAACACACTAACTCCTCTTTTTATTTCTGAGATAAGCTTAGACAGCCTCAAACTCACTATGCAGTACAGGATGGCCTCGAACCCTTGATCCTCCTGCCTTGGGTCTCTTTAACATTTAAATGTATCTTCTCGTGTGCATTTGGATTTACGGCATAACCTCACTGGCTGTGTATAGGCAGTAACTATGAAGACAATGGTTGCTATGGTAACAGAGATTAATATATTCATCATTTCATAGTTACATATTTTTTCTGACAAGAGCAGCTAAAATCTACTTACAGAACAAAAGTCCCTAGTCCAGTGCACCTTTATGCCATGCTACAGAGAAGAGGTCTGGCCCCACTAGCTCAACTGTGTGTGCCTGCTGTTCATGACCTCTGTGCTCCCTATCCACACCTGGTAACTAAAGTGTCCTCCCATACCTTTCTCCCCACCCCCATACAGTTCTTTACTTCATGTACAAGTGACACATGCAGTATCTGTCTGTCTGTCCCTGGTTTATTTTACTTAGCATAATGACATATACCCTCCAGTTGGGAGGACGAGAGAGAGACATGAATGACCACCAACAAAGAATTCTCATTTCATCTGTTCATTCATTCATTCATTCATTCATTCATTCATACATTCATTCATCTGCCCATAGGCTGTTCTCTTGACTTGGCTGCATGGCAGTCCCCTAGCAGAGAACACAGGCCTATTTCTAAGGTGGCCATCTTTCCCCCTTTGGTTCTCAGTTTTCAAGGAGGATCACCTAAGCCGTAGTGTAACTCTAGCATATGTTTTGTTTTGTTGTGACAAAGTCTCTCTATGTCCTAGCTGTCTTGGAGCACACTTGTGTAGACCAGGCTGGCTTTGAACTCACAGAAATTCACCTGCCTCTGCCTCTCCAGTGCTGGGACGAAAGCTGTGCACCACCATGCCTGGCCTTATTATATGTTTATGAGAGGTGGGGCATCCCTCTGCTGCTCAGGACAACCTTGATCATGAGCTCAAGCCCCTGCCTGGCGGCAGAAGCCAGGACTACAGGTGAATGCTGTCCTGCCTGGCTTTATTTTAAAGCACATGCATTTTTCCACAACGGCTGTACCCATTAACTTCTCAAATCTTCTTCCACATTGTTTTCAACATTTGTGGAACTGCTGTGTTTTGACTTCTGGGTAACAGCCATGTTTACTGACAGAAGCCAACATCTTGTCATGCATGGCTTTAATTTGTGTTCTCCACTGGGGAGTGGTGTGTCACAAACCTGTCAGCTGTGACACATCTCTTTCTAAGAAGTTTATGCCAAGGACCTTTGTCCACTTTTTTTTTTTCACTTTTGGAGCCAGATCTCTATGTAACCTGGCTAACCTGGACCTTGCCATATAGACCAGGCTGGCCTCCAACTCAGAGATCTGCCTGCTGTCTTGTGAGTTCTGGAATTAAGGATGTGTACCTCCATGCCTGGCTCTGTATTGTGCTGTAAGCTTCTTTATACATTTCAGGCACCATCCCTCATCAAACGTGTAGCTTGCTGTCACTTTTCTCCCATGCTGACCTTTCTTTCACCTGCTAACTGGTTTCCACATTACACGCAGCTTTGGTTGGATGCGATGCTGGGCAGAAATTGATTGACTTACTGTAGCCTGAACCATGGTCCACAGTAAGGGACTTCCCTTGCTTTCTCTCTGGGGAGGTTGAAGTGGTTTCCCTGCATGGGTAAGCTGAGAATCAGATCCACTCACTCACATGTGGACATCAAGTCTCTCAGAACCCATTATGGACAAGACTGCCTACTCTTCATAATGATGCAGTCAAAAAATAAGCTAAACCTGTCTATGTGAGTAGATAAGTAGACATCTGCTCTCTAGTCCATTCCAGTGATGCACATTGCTGCTCTTACCTGCATGCCATACTGTTTCTACTCCTATAGCTTTGTAGTATCATTTAAATCAGAGAGCCAATTTTTCAGCCTGCTCTGAGGGTTGCTCTGTTACTAGATTGTTTTATTGGTTTTGTTTTGCTGGATTTTGGTGGCTCTCAGATTTGAAAGCTGTTTTTTTCTATTTTAGGGCAGAATGCCCTTCCTGTTGGTCTTGCTTTGTATGTGGTGGTGGGGGTAGAGAGGGGGGTGTTATACAGAGATGGGCTAGCATTTCCTCACACATCTTCCCAACCACTGCAGGAGAGAGGGCTCCCAATCACCCCCTGATAGCTTACTGATGAAGAAACAAGGCCCAGAGAGGTGAAGGGTTTTGTCCATTGTCACAAAGCAAGAAAGTGAAGGCACTCAGAGCTGGATCCAGATCAAAGTGATTATAGAGCCCACCACCCTCACCCTCCAACACGTTCTCCCTGAGGCTGCCTTCCAGGCCAGGCCAGCCCAGGCTGGACCCTGGACCCTGTCCACTTTTACTGTCTTCCCACCACTGTCCCCACCCATCCCTGAGGCTTCTGTCACCAAACAGCCACACAACTGCCACACCTCACCCCTGCCTGCTCTCTGAAGACATTTTTCCCACACAAACCTTCCACACTCCCATCAACACTGAGATCAAGGGCAGCTTGGTTGATCCCTTCCTTGGCTTCTCCCTAGGAGGACACAAGTCACTCAGCGCTCCCACAGACCCTCTGCCTCAAGCTCCCATCTGTTGCATTTCAACCCTTTCTGCCCCCTCCTGCATGTCTGCCTGCTTCTCCTTTGCTATGCTCCTGGATGCAGGGTCTCTGCAGAGCTGCTGTGGAGCAAGAGGTTCCTGGGAATCAGAAAGCATGCTGACTAGAAGGTTTAAGGATATGTCCGGGACTCAGACAAGCATGGCATAAGCTTCAACGTGGCATCTTCCCAGCTGTGTGACTCTAGGCTAGCCACTCCACCTCTCTGAGCCTTAGTGTCTACAGACCATGAATATGAAACAGCACCATAGGTCAGGTACTTGGCCAGGTGACTACGCCACAAAGCAATGGCTATGATAACGGCAGCGCCAGTTACGTGATTTACTTGGAAACAAAAACTGCCACTGAGACATTGGAAACGAGAGCTGCTGGACACAAGCAGGTGCTAGGAGTGGTTCTGGCTTGGGTACCCAAAAATCTGAGAAACATCCATCCCAAAACGGCACTACAGACATCAGCTTCTGGACATGTCCAGGCTCTGGTCACAAGAGGAGACCTATGAGCCTGGGGCTGGAAGACAGCACCAGTCTCAGGGGACACAGGGGCCTGGCAAAGCTGATGACAGCGACCCCTATGCACAGCAGATCACTGCTAAGTGTTTTACACGCATAATCACATTTCATCTGCATGGCCATGTTCTTGGGATGTGCTAATATTATCTCACGTTGGGATAATGTAGACCCTGAGAGATTCATAAACTTGCCTGAGGAGGCACAGCTAGAATGTTGTGGGGAGGGTCTGGCTCAGGAAGACTCTGCAGGTGGGTGTGAAGAGGCCAGAGCTTGGTGAGTCTCGCCCCCCGGGGATGCTGTGAACGGGCTGTTTCTGCATGCTGTGTCCTCTTCCAATGTGAAGAGCTCCTCCCTAGAGGCAGGCCAGATGTGGCCTGTGTGGCTGGGCACTCAATCCCCAACCTCCTCACAGAGGAGAGAAGCCGATGAGAGACCTGGCCTGGCCAAATTGCCTCCAAATTGCTTCCTTCACTCACTGTACAAATCTGCATCTTAATTAGGCTTAATGGAATCCAATTACCAGACCCCACATTTCCCTCTGGGATCCTAAACAAGGATGCCACAGAGACAGGCCAGAGGCCAAAAGAATGGGCTGGAGGGAGCTGGGCTGGGCTAGTCCTGTAGGTCACCTCACACCTGGGAAGGGAGGGGTGGTGGGCAGTACTGGGGACTGCAGCTGATGCTGTGGGCTGATGAGCTGGGGCTCTGAACAGGTGCAGGCAGGAAGCTGCCTCTGAGCCTCTGTTGTCTGTGTTGAGATGGTGACTATGATATGGTGGTCATCACTGAAGACTGCTGAAAATCCCATGCACCAGTATTCCACAGAACATCTAGCATGGTGTTCTACATACCCTCTCTCTACGTCCTCAATCCCACAAGGCCATGTAGAGCCAAGTTCTCCCTTGGACATGCAATGACCTCATCTTGTCCATCTTCCCTTCCATGCTCTGGCCACATACACCCCCAAGTCCTTGGAAATCTCTGAGCTCCTCCCAGCCCTAAGGGCTGTCCCAGGAGCCCCTGGCCCATCTTAACCTGGTCCATATCTCAGTGTACCTACATCTCAGTTCAACAGTGCCACCTACAGGCAGATTCCCAGGCCCCAGACCAACACCCCCATATCCCCCATATCCCATTGCCCATGGGCAATGTCATTAGTGGCTCTCTGCCTCCTACCCAATAAGCTCTGCGAGCATGTGGAACAGCACTGCTGTGGCACCCATGAAGCTCCTGGATTGGGGATTAGCAGAGGAAGAAATTCCTCTCAGTACCCTGCAAACACCTGACAGGAATTATTACTCTGCCCCCAGGTACTACATACAGAAGGATTGCACAATCTGGGGCACACAACAGACTCTTGATAGACAACCTCCCCAACCCCCTTTCCTTTTGCATAAGGAGAGTAGGAAATGGGAGCACAGCCAGCTTGAAAGGCAGCTCTGCTCTTGCCCAATGCAGCTCCATGTACTCAGAGAGAAGTCACTGCTGTCTTAGAATACCAGTTGTTGCCAACGTTATATATAGATGCAACAAACCCCCAGTCAAAGGGATAACAAGCTGCTGTGTGAATTTATACAGATGGACCCTAAGGTTTCTATGAGGCGAGAGATCCCCAGGAAGGTCAGTATGGTACTGAAGCTGGGCAGAGCTCCAGCATGTGGGATTGCTCTTCCAGGAATTTCCACCTATTGTAGGCTGAAATCTGCTGAAACTGTGGGCCAAAGCAAACCCAGCCTCCCTTAAGTAACTTCTATAGAATGTTTTTGTTACAGCAATGCAAAAGTGAGCAGTATGGGAAATTGCTACCAGGAGTGGGGTGGTCGCTACAACTAAACTTCATTATGTCGTTCCTTGGGCTCTGGAATTTAACTGGTTTGCAGGAAAAATGTGGAAGAGCTTGGTGTGGGCTAGAGAAGCCCCAGAATGCTGTCAGTTCTGGGGTGACATCTGTGAGACTTCAGAGTGCAAATAGAAAATCCGGGTGTTAGGCAGCACACTCAGAAGGTCCAGATGGGAACAGGGACTCTAGAGCTGGCCTTAAGTCTCTGAACAGGTTTTCAATTTTGGATTTTAAAAAAAGAATTGTTTATTTTTATTTTATGTAGGAAGGTGTTTTGCCTACAGGTATGTATGTGAAGCATGTGTATTCACACCCACAGAAGCCAAAAGAAGTCACTGGATCCTCTGGAACTGGAATTACAGACAGTTGTGAGCTGCAAGGAGGTGCTGGGAATTAAACCTGGGTTCTCCTGAAGATCAGCAAGGTCACTACTGAGAAACCTCTCCAGGCCCCTGAATTTTCAAATGTTGAACAGTGTTGAGATTTGGGGTACTCAAAGTTGAACTGAATGCATGCTGCATGATATGATGTCCATGAGTCTCGGAGTGGCCAGAGTGGAATGTGACAGTTTGAATCTGAAATGTCACCACAAGCCCAGGTCTGGGATGCTTTCTTCCTATTATTTTGGGAGTGCCACTACTTGGGGAGGCTGTGGATCCCAAGGGGGAAGGGCCTAGATGGAAGAAATAGGCCAATGGGGATGGATCTTTGAAGATTACCACTGAGCCCCAGGTTCCTCAGACCCTCTGTTTCCTGGACTGCCATGATGTAAGAAAACTATTGCCATGGATTCTGCCATGGCCCCTGCCACCTCAGAGGGATTCACTCTGCCATGATTCCCAATGATGATAAACCAAAATGTCCTCAGGCTGTGTGACAAAAGAAATAAAATTTATCCTCTCTTCAAATGTTTTGTTGAATATTTTGGTCATAGTAACATAAAACATCACTGATGGTAACTGAGGCACCAGGGCTGACTCCCAGTCGTGCTTTCTTCCCTCCTCCTCCCTGTTCAGGCCTGGGGCTGCCTGAACCTTGACTACCTTGCTTTCAGTCTGCACTGTGTCCCTGGATGGACCCTCTTGCTCTTAGCTCCAGCCCCCTCTCTGCTCGGAGAGCCCCACTCCACAGCACTCATGTCAAGTAGCACCTCTCACAGAAGAGGAGGAAGACAGAGTGAAGGCACACTTGGTGATGGGCCTGTGGCTGCTGGCTCCACAAGAAATGTCTCACCAGGAGAACGGGGTGACCAGGTGAAAAGAAGTGAACATAAAGACACATAAAGCCCTGGGAAGGGTCACAGAGTCAAGGACTCTTTCACAGAGAGGTGACCATCGTTCATCTGGCTAGGGACATCTGAGATGGAAGGCTTGGTGCCTGAACCTCCACCAATCCAAGATGTCTCTATGCCTATAGTGAAGGCTCCTGGCATGCAGCCAGCTGCCCTGGCCTGTAGGGAGATGGTAGCGCATTGCAAGGCCTCTTCTATCCTGAGCCCCCAGGCTGTGCCGTAGGCCTGGACCTCAGGGGAGTTAATGCCCGAGGAAGGACACTCACTCATATTTGATATGTCACTTTTCAGGCACAGGCCAATCTTTCCTCAAGGGGTCAGCAGCATACCCAGTCAATGACATCAGCCCCCTGGAGACCCAGTGACTTCCTGAGTGTCTCATTCCTTCTATGCTCTCAGACCATATGCCCCAGTTTCTAGTAACCTTGTGTCACAAAGTAGTTAATGGCTTTCAGTCTTCTTCCCTCAGGACAGGGCCGTTTAGATATCTGATGCAAAGTAGGTGCCCCTCAGTGGTGGCAGAGTCAATGACGGAGGCTTTTGTAGAGTTGCTTCTCAGAGCCTTATACATCCACATATGATACCAGGACTGCTACCCTTGTGGTAATGTATGTACTTGGCATCCGGCTGCCTGTAAACAATGGCTACCCCCCCACACACACACACACACACTCTGAGCATGATCTGCAGACCAGCATCTCTTTGCCTCATTAGAAATGGAGTACCCAGGCCCTACCATAACCCACCTCTCCTGGACTCGGCTCATAAGGTGTATAGATGTCTAGCCTTTGTCAAGCTGCAGACCAGGCCCAGCTTATGGAAGCTCCTGTACCATCTGTGTCCCTGTACTTCTTTCCCTCTGTACCTGCCTCTTTAGTGTGGGGTGCCTCTCTCTCCTTTCTTCTAGGATGCAAAGCTTCCCCAAATCTGGGGAACTGCAACTGCAACTGCAAACTCCACTACCTGACGTATAAAGGCAAAGATTTATTTTTCTCTAAAATTATCCCCCAGGAGAGGGTCAACCTTCTCTTTCCTAATACATCAAGCCCTCAGAACAGGAAGCGATTCTACTGAAAGCGGCATCAGAAGGGGATACTGTGAAAAGCCCTAGCTCGGCAGCTTGCTGCAAGATGGAAGCAGGCTCAAGACACGGCTCAGAGGGTAAAGCCTCTAGGGGCCTCTTCAGAAGTCCTCAGGGAAGGTGGTGGAAAGGGGGACATGAAAGGGGGTAGTGCCAAGACTAGTAGATTGGAGGACAATTTCAATGTGTCAATGTCATACAACCTGCATGACCCCTGCCTCCTGGAAACCATTCCCGGACACACGGCTCTCTTCCGATAAACGAGACATAACAAACATGGGAGGATGTCACCTGTGTACTTAATATTACACGTGCATCTTTACCTTGACAGCTTTGATGGCCATATCTATGACAGAGAGTTCCACATGACCACGAGGACCTCAGCGCCATCCCTGCTAATCTCCACAGAAGAACTGAAGCCCTCATTTAATAACCCACCAGGAACAACGTCCCACTGACAACCTAACCAGCCACGCCCTTAGAAACAAGCCCTTCCTTGCTTAGTGGAGCCCAACCCTAGCCACTACCTTGAACCCAGCTCTTCGAGAGGGTAATGAACAGCACCTCCCTAGAAAGCCACGCCCAGGACTCCGTACCCACAGGAACCCACACTGCAAATGGGCATGAGCTAAGTCACCACAAACCATTAATTGGTTTAATTAAAATTTAAAAGTTGGGGACATAGCTCAGTAGAAGAGCATTTGTCCTGCACGTGTGGGGCCATGGTTCAGCCTGGAGCACCCGAAGAAACAAATGCATGAATCTGGTAATGACCTCAGCGCTGGCTCGGATGTTTACTGTGGGCACATAATAGACACTATAAAAACAAGTAAATAGATGTAGTCTGATCTAGAAGCATCCTGGAACTGTGACTTCACAGCTCCTGGCTGGAGGTCACTGTAAACATGGCCTGAAGGCCACCCATAAGAGCACTGTGGTGCATGCATGTACTGGGAGGTATGGAACACGTCACAGAATTGGCTGATGAAGATGGGCCACACAGCTCACCGCAGGCTCCCCTGTCTGTGTGCCTTCCTGACACCACAGCAGTCACCTGGGAGCTTGCTGGGAAGTCCACGGGTGGCAGCTTTGTGGCTGGGAAGTCCCTATTTTGGTCATGCTATTAGGGAAACATTTGGGAAGACACTGGTAAGGTTGGGACAGACTCCCACAGTGGGGCCTGTGGGACCTCCTGATACCAGCTGGTGACTGCCCTGTAACTCTCAGGTCCGCTCTCTCCTCACCTGGAAGTGAGGACTCCGCCCTCTCACTCTGGGGGTCACTTATTCACCCCCAGCTGAGGTGTCCAATGACCTGCGGCCCCTCCTGACCCCTGTACCCTCAGCCTTTCTCACCTTTCCTTGTAGTATAGAGAGCGAGAGGCCTTGAGTCAGGCTTCCGCAGAGCCCCCACAGCAGCGACAGCGGCCACCAGGTCACCCTCAGCCTTCACACTGCCTGTGCTCACACAGCGTCCACTCAGGCCCGCAGGCTTGCCCAGGGCTCCTGTGCGTCCCCTTCCCCCACCTACAGTCCAGCCAGCTTCCAGCCCAAGCCCACTTGCCCAGGCTCCACACACACTTTTCTCTTCACTCTCCAATTGCCATCTCCCCAAGGCCCCACTACCAGGATTTTCTTTACTGATGGAACAAAAGGGAAAGGAGCATGGGGATGGCCAAGAGAGCCATCTCTCATTGTTCAAATAATTACTGCTATTTTTGAGCAACTGTTTGGGGCTTAGATTGGACTTGCATGTGGGCGGCGGCGGGGCTGTTCTTGGAGGCAGAATAGGACAGCGAGGCCCAATGGTTGACCTAGGGACAGGAGCTGTGGTTCAGCGGACGAGCATCTGCTCATCTAGGGTCCACCCCTAGAACTGCATTAAAGTAAAGAGTGAGCACATTTATGCAGGAGATGCCCAGCCGTGAGCCCACTCTAACATCTGGGGACCAAGGCAAGATGGAGCATGGGTGGACTGTGGTTTGGGTTGTGGGTCTGGGAGAGCCTGGAATTAAGGCTGTGGGATGCAGCAGCCAGGGAAGGGTTCAGTAGGAGAACGGGGTGATCAGACCGGCATCCTTGGCAGATCCCTTCAACAAATCACAAAGCATCCGTGGACTGGGAGCAGAGGCAAGGGAGGCAGATGAGTTAGAGAAGAATCCCCGTGTTCCCATGGGAACACGAAAGACACAACGCAAGCAGAGAAATGAGAGCAGAAGGTCTGGATGGATGTGGGAGACATTCCCAAGACAAAGATGGGATGAATGGCTACCCCAGTGTTACAGGTATGTGGCTAAGGTGGGGGGCTAGAGCTAGAGCTGCTCCATCCCCGGAGGAACTGTCAGGAGGTGTGGATACTGGCCTGGGCTGGCAGACATGGGCTGAGGACAAAATCACTGGATGCCCAAAGGAGGGACATAGAGCCTGGGCTCACCACCCAGCTAAGAGGTGACAGCAACTTGAACTAGAAACGATGGCAGAGGATCTAGAAACACAGGTGAGATGGAGAAGTCAGTTCTTGGTTCCTGGGAGAGGGTGGAGCAGCTTGGGAGAGAGAGGGACCTGGCCATGCCTCTGTCCAGAGTCAGTCTTGAACAAAGACACAAGTGTGAATCATTTATCTGGGAGGCAGCCATAGCAGGCAGTGGGCAGTTAGCCAGAATCTGGGAGGAAGAACAGGCCAGGGGGTGAACCACAGAACTCTCTTTGTAGACTAGACTGGCCTTAGAGTCATGGAGATCAACTGTTCCTGCATCCTGAGTGCTGGGATTAAGGGCAAGTGTCACCATACCTGGCTGAACAATATCTTGTTGTTTAGGATCCAGTTCACTGGGGGAATCATGTGGTTTTTCACAAGGGCAGTGGCCTGACATTTCATATTTGAGATGGCTCAGGAGGTCTCAGAGGGCACCAGCATTAGCTCTGCCACCAACTGAGGAACACCTATTATATGTCAGGTGACTAAGCAGACATTCCACAGTCACTGTGGAGGGAACAGCTGACAGGAGTAGACAGTAAAATCCAAATACCCCGAGGGACACTGTCAAAGTGCATCTGTGACAAGTACCCTGTGTGACTGGGAGTGGCAAGGAGCATGTGAAGAAGAGGAAGAGAGGAGGGAAGAACCAGGCACGGCTGAAGGAGGCGGCCACAGTGGTCCTAGACAGGGCCAGTGGCAGCCAGGACTGCAAAGCAAGGCAGCATGCATGTCAGGCAGGGCCTGGGGAGATCTGTGTTCATACAGAGTGAGCCTGCACATTTCAGAACGCTGGGAAGGGAGACCCCACACCTCTGCACTGTGCAGAGATGGCCAGACTGCAGCACAAAGCGGGGCAGGAAGGACTAGGTAGGGTGTTCAGCCTCTTCCCTGGGCTGGTGGGTGGAGGCTTGCTAGAGAGCATTCAGTCTCCTGGGGACGGGAGACTTGAAAGGCATTGACCACTTTGTGACACAAGGTCGCTGGAAAGTGGGACATGTGGTTTGAGAGTGGAGATAGAATTAGACACTCAAAAAGTGACTGGGGCTGAGAGAGAGTGCAGTCATTAACAGCCCAGAGGGCTTGCCTTTCATGCTAGAGGTCCTGGGTTGATCTGTTCCAAAAGCTGCCTCTGGTTGCAGCCCTGCCTGACACTCTTCTCTGCTGCCTTGATTTCCTTGTGATGCCTCTCCAGCCAGGAGGAGTTCTTCAGATAACATGGTTTCTTCCAGCTCAGAGAGCCCTGGGGAGTTCTTCAGTACCCTGAACTGTGCTGACATAATGCAACAGTTCCAGAAAGGCAACCTGCAGGCACAAGGTCGGAACCTCTAGACCCCCTGGATGGATGTGATCCATCGCCACGGTGGTTCTGAGAAGCCAGGGCAGAGGGATGCTAGGCTGCCGTCTTCGCCTTGGGTGGGCTGGGGTAGAATTTCTAGCCTGAACAGGGTGGGCGAGTAGGCGGGGTGGCTGGGAGAACACGTGGTAGGCAGGCCTATCTGTGGCCTGCTTTGGTTGTCTACATAGGGCTCTTGATGTTCAAGTCATATGGAAGGGTGGGTCTTGGATTTGACCTGCAAGCAGCTCAGGCAAATGAGACTCTTTCCAGAAAGAAAACCCATTCCAGAGAGATGGCTCAGGGGGTGAAGTCACTTGTCTTCAAACCCAATCTGTACAGTGGAAGGAGAGAACTGACTCCCAAAAGTTGTCCTTTGAACACCCCAAGCCCCTGGAGTGGCACACATTCGAACACACACTAAACACATAAAACATAACTTCAATAAGAAAAATAGAAATATCTTCCCTCCCCCAGAAGCTGCTCATTCCTGAGGAGCACTTGGGATTCAGTTTTCCTCCTTTTGGCTACAGGCACTGTGGGAATTCTGAAATTGAAAGGCTTCTCTTCAAAGGAAATTGTCTCGGAGAAAGTCAAAGTGACCTCACAGAGTTTCCAGCTGGAAGCAGTGTTAGCAGGGGGAAGGGGTTGGGGGGAGGGAGAACCCACTACTGATGCTCTGGGGGGCAGGGCAGTCCCGAACAAGACCGCACATCTACACCCCTGCACGGGGCCACCTGTCCACACCCCTGCACAGGACCACCCATCCACACTCCTACACAGGACCTCCCACCCACACCCCTGCACGGGGCTGCCCACCCACACCCCTGCATGGAGCCACCCATCCACAGGTGACACCAGGAATCCTAGCTTCTCTCTAACACAGAAGTTACATTGTCGTGACTCAGGACTTCTTACTAAAAAAAGAAAGCCAGAGAACACCTTCCACACACACACACACACACACACACACACACACACACACACACAC
>NC_034591.1:130141778-130173212 GCF_900095145.1 Mus pahari | reverse complement strand
ACACACACACACACACACACACACACACACACACACACGCACACGCACACGCACACGCACACGCACACGCACACACGCACATGCACTGTGAAGCTGTGTCTTTATAAAAAGTCAAAATAAGCATATGGGACTGGTAATTCCACAGCTCTTAGTGCTCAGCGGGAGACCTAACTGAAGTGAGGATTTGCTTGAAAGGTGTAAGTCCCAGTGCGGAGACAGTTAAACAAGATGCAGAGAAACTTGCCATTGCGTCCTATCTATAGCTGGGATCTGTGGTGTCCTGTGAAGGCTCCCATGCCAAGTTTAAAAACAAATATGGAGCTGGGGTGACAACTCTGGGGCAGAGGACTCCTGTGTAAGCATGAAGCCCTGATCAAGAATCCTCAGCAGTCATGTGAGCCAGGCATGGCTGTGTGTGCCTGGAACCAGAAAGCTGGGGGAGTGAAGACTGTGGATCCTGGGGCTTTGCCTAATGAAGAGTGGGTGAGCATCAGCAGGTGAGCCTGTCTCAGAGCAGTAAGGCTGGGGGGACTGAGACTGACAGAGCAAGACACACAGCTGTACACAACGATGCACATGCTAAACACATACATACATACATACATACATACATACATACATACATACATACATACACAGAGACACAGACAGACAGACAGACAGACAGACAGACATAGGGGGGAGAGACAAGAGAGGAAGGAGCAGAGAGATGGGGAAAGGGAGAAAGGTGAGAAAACCTTGACCAAATGCACAGAATCAGAAAGGCAAAAGTGGGATTTGTGGTGGTGCCCGCCTTTAATCCCAGCACTTGGGAGGCAGAGGCAGGTGGATTTCTGAGTTCGAGGCCAGCCTGGTCTACAAAGTGAGTTCTAGGACAGTCAGAGCTACACAGAGAAACCCTGTCTCGAAAAACAAACAAACAAACAAACAAAAAAAGTGGGATTTGAACCTAGGTCTGCTTCCCTTTGGCATTGTGATTCTCTAACGATGCCACCCTCTCCTCAACACAACCCACACTTCCTCCTCCAGAAAAAATGTCCTTCACATGGACACCTCATGAGGATACCTCCTCTTTCCCCAGTTTGGGCACAGCCATTTTATCCCTGTAAGTGTATTGTGCACATGCATTTCCACGTGTACATGGAGAGCCACTCAGTAAGCTGAAGGTCCAAGACCAGATGTGTTCGCACTTCCTCATGAAGTGATGAGAAAGCGCAGGGCTCACCACTGTAGCCACCAGAACTGAAACCTGACGAGACTGCCTTGAGCCTTTGCCCCCTGCTCCCACCCTGCTGGTACTCTGAATGTTATAAATATTTAATCTCAAAGGGGAGTTCTACCCTGTGTTAGACCATTCAGTTCCCAGACTAAAGATACAAAACTTTTATGTCTATAATAAGCCCGAGACAGCACTAAAGTGGGGCAGATATCTACCCTCTATAACAATAACCCTGAAATATGACTAGCCATGTTCTGCCTGGGCTGCTCTTACTACAAACGGGCCAGCCCTCATGGCCACATTTTTATGATACACCTGCCCCATGCCATCTTCCGCTCTCTCCATCTTCTCTCTACTCCACTTGTGGTCCACATCAGACCCCAAGCCTGGGAACCAAAACCCCACCCACCTCTCTTCTGCCCAGCTATAGGCTGTCAGCATCTCTATCAGCCAATAGTTTTAAATTAAGGAGCAACTTGATGTGTGTGTGTGTGTGTGTGTGTGTGTGTGTGTGTGTGTGTGTGTGTGTATTCTCTGGTCCCTGAGGGCAACCAGTCCTTGGGGGTCCAGTATTTATCATTATAATACATAGCAACATACCAAATCTTAACACAGGCTATTTGTGTCTCCTGCATTCCTATGTTGAAATCCCCCTGCAAAAGAATTTGGAGATGGGACCTTTGGTGAGGAATGGTGAAGGCCTCAGGACAGGATTAGTGACTGTGGTGTTTTGAATGAGAATGCCCCCCCCATAGACTCAAGTCTTTGGTCCCAGTTGGTGGTGCTCTTTGGGGGAGATCTAGAAGTGTAACCTTGTTTGGAGAAGTGTGTCACTGGGATGGGCTTGGAGGTTTCAAAGCTTTGCGCCATTCCCTATGTGTGAGTACACTCTGGGACTCTCGCATTCCTTCCCTCTCCTTCCTTGAGCCTCCTCTTCCCTCCCTCCCTCCTCCGCCCTGTTTCATGCTTAGGGTTTAATGTGAGCTTGCATCTTGCTGCTGTAACCACTAGGTCTATCTGCTGCCACACTTCCTCACTGTGGCGGTGTTGGACTCTTATCCCTCTGGACAGATAAGTTCAAATAAACCCCTCCTCCTGTGCACTGCCTTAGGCAGTGGTGTTTCAGCACAGCAATAGGAAAGTAACTAACGACACATCCTTATGAAGAGGTTTGAGGAAAGCTGTCTTATTCTTTCTGCTATGTAGGGACACAGGAAGAAAAAGCCTTCTGTGAACACCAAACATGCTGCCACCATGACCTCAGACTTCTCAGCCTCTAGAAATGTGACAAAGAAATCTCTCATTTTTAAAAGCCACTAATCTTACAGTGTTTTGTTACAGCAGCCTGAAGAGATTAGGAAACCTACTTTAAAAGTATTGAACTCCAGACATCAGACAGGAGTCTCTGAGTAGAATACCAGCAGCCTGCAACCCACCACTGCCACTGGCACCACTGGTGTGCAAATCAAAGAGTTTAAAATTCGTTTTGACGCTGGGCACAGTAGCATATGCCTTTAATCCTGGCACTTTAGAGGCAGACACAGGCAGATCTCTGTTCAAGGCCAGCCTGGTCTACAGAGCAAGCTCTAGGTTAGCCAGGGGTCCACAGAAAAACCCTGTCTGATAAGTAAATGGATGAATAAGATGAAATACTTTGTAACCATTTTCACCTACGTGGGGAAGAGCACATGAGCTAACATACAGAAAACGTCTAAAAGGATTTTCTATGATTCGTGTGTCCTCAGGAAGAGTAAGCTGTGGGGCTTATAAGCATTAATGTTTACATGTTGATCTTCACAGCCCTTAAGTGTAAGTTAGGAAAAAACTATTAACCAGACCAATCAAGAAATAGCTTGTTCTATCTCCTCTTCATGGCAGACATATAAAACACCATTGGTAATACCGTGCGGCCAATAATAACCCAGCCATGACGTCTCTGGCTGGTTTAAAAGAGAATCAAGTTAATGAAAATGTGTTCCTATCTCTAGCATCCTTTGGAGAGAAGAACACAGCCAGCAAAGCCCAGATGGGATGCAGGTAACAACAGAGGACCAGAAGACTGTGTCCCCTGCAGAGAGGGCCATCTCCTGGGACACTCTCACTGCTCAGTTGATGTGTGGGGACCTGACTGGACCACTGTGATTCCTTTCCAAAAACTACACAAAACCAAGAGCCTACCACCTATCAAGGAAGTGTATGTACCTTCGCCCAAAGACCCAGAATATTCCGGTAGCTCCACTGACCAGAGTGCCATACTTTAGGCCACCTTCCACCTCAGGACTGGGGGAGCTCAGTTCAGTACATTGCCGTACATCAACTAGAGATGATGTCAACAGCTACAACACAGACTGAACAGACGAATGGTACAAGGACCGATGGAGCTGAAAGAGGCAAAACCTACAAGCTCAGGCTGAGCAGATCCATTATGTTATACAATGGCTGTGACAGCTGTGGAGAGGGACAGAAGGGGAGGGGACCTATGCACACACCAAGCTGGGAGTGTTCTCTTCTTCCAGAAGGGTGTTAGCTAGCTACACAGTGTACATCACTGGTTAAAATCCGTCCTGCAGTGCACTCGGCCTGCAGATGGAGGCATTTGTGCACGTCACAGTTCAATAGAGTGCCATTGTTGTGATTAAAGGCTCTTGAACAGGAAGCTCACTGCATCCGTCAGGGAATTTTGGGTGGAGATCACTGAGATCGAATCTGAGGGAACAGGAAGTCCAAACACCCCATCTTTGTTCCCTACTGCTGCTAAGTTGGCCTCTTTCCCCTGTACTAAGAGGCTAGCACTGTACTCGATGCCCACCCTGTAGGGAGTATCTGGGGATCATTTGTGGCTCTGGCTTGGAACTACTGTAGTATTCAGTGATGATGTCACCAATACCCAGGCCCCTACCAAGGACAAGATGACAAGATGTCTGCATCTCAGGACATTTTGCCTCCACTCCTTCCCTTATGAGCCATTCGTCACTTAGGGGGGTAGGCTGGTGGCTCACGGATATGGACATCAATGGAAGAAAGCAATATGGCAGCCTGAAGACCCCAAACCAGTCAAGAGCCTGTCAGTATCCTTACATACTTCCTCCTGCCCAGATCCTGGCATGCCACCCACACTGTTCCTCTTTGCCCATTTAAAGAAAATGCCCTAGGATAGGCATCTGGTACATCTGCCTCAGAGAACTCCCTCTGATCCCTTGAGCCTGGGTGTGGAAAGCGACAGAGACATCACCTGTGGCCACGTGCTCCTAAGAGCTCACAGATGTGCTGTGCCCTGGCTTTTGTCACTGTGTCACATCCCACTGGGTCACCTCCTGTGGGCTTTGCTCACTCACCCTGAACTTGGCTTTGAGGCGTAGGGCGAGGCAGAGATCACAAACCAGCTTGAGCAATCTGAAATCCTCAGGAGAAGTGTTTCAGTTTCCAATGCCTCTACACTAGGGAAATCTGTCTATGCAGAAGCATCCTTGGGAATGGAACCCAAGTCGAAACCCAAAGCTCAATTATGATTCCTACGCAGCGTTTACACACAGGCCAACGGCAATTAATTCTGTACCTTGTCCTTGGTGCATCTATAATGGGGCTGGGAACTGTGTGTGACACAAGGCCAAGCATGGAGCCCTACACCGGTGGTTTCATGAGAATCGTGATGTTCTGGATTTAGGGGCCTGGCATCTTCAGACCCTCGCTTATGCCAGCTGACTGCATGCAGACAATGGGACAGTGGCAACGGTCAACTGCGGGACCATGGCAACCAGCGGGCAGCTGCCTTCCAGCACTGACAAGTGCGCCAAAGGGATGTGCACCCGCCGCTGGAAATCGCTGTTGTGTGTGTGCATTTTCAAGAGTATTGGAAACAAAATCTCCTGTGAAATTGGGGCAGCCAAGCCAAGTTCATCTATCTGATTCCTTTAGGCCACGGAGCGCTCATTTGCAACTCCTGGTGAGAGGCCATGATAGGGCATCAACAGATGATTAAAAAAAAAAAAAAGACATGGTAGTATTTGGTCTGGCAATCTGGTTATTTGAAAAACTATGTCCAGGTTTTAAAAAAAAATGTATTGTTTTACTCTACAATAAGTATTCATGTGGAAAAGAGAGAAAAGGACATAAATAAGGAAATTAAAAATAGCGTTGAATTATTGTAACCCTATTTTCTGAAGCAGACATTTGAATGCACTCTGACGTTTCCTTCTGGTTTTTCCTCTGTGTTCACTATACAAATAACAGTATCTCTGTGTGTGGCTATCTAAACAGCACCTGCCTACGTGGCTTTGACAGTCTCAATTTTATAACATCTACTTTGCATCCAGAGGCACTGTGATTTTTTTCCCCATGTAAAAATTCTGCAAAATCCCATTATTTTTCCATGATTATATCAAAATGCCATCATGTAACATAATTTACAAAAGAATTGCCTCACTATTGAGCATTTAAAGGTATTATTTGTTGTTGTTACTGAAACAGTTTCTATGTAGCTCACATTATTATTATTATTATTATTATTATTATTATTATTATTATTATTATTGAATCTATACAACCCACATTGGCCTGGAACTCAAGGTCTCCTCAACTCGGCCTCTCAAGTGCTAGGAGCACAGACTGGAGAAATGCTCAGGGAGACAGGAGCAGGAGACTAAAGGTCTCCCATGTTTCTGTGTTTGCTGGAAGTGTGGGAAACACTTTTCCTGCTTCTGTTCTTTCCCCCAGAATGTTTTTCAATTCTATTCTACAGCCTTTGTCAAAGGACACTCAAAGGCACGTCTTTCGGTTGACTTTCCAAGTGAGTACCCCAGTGTCTCAGGAGCCCCCTCATCCTTTACAAAAGTGTCCATGACAACAAAAGACATCATTTTATCACACAGACACACATTTTATCTGCAGAGGAAAGGATGTCTAGGTTACCAGTGGGAAGTAGAGACCCAAGACTGGATTATGTCAGGCCTTGGGGTGTCTTCCACCCAGTCCCAGAGTCTGGGAAGAAAACGGGACCGAGGTTAGATAAATCTGTCAGAAAACCATAGTCTTGGGGGGCTCCCAGGAGACTGGGGAGGGCTGGGGAGTTCCCTCTGCACAGACAGAGGGAAATTTTGTCATGAAGACAAGAGGCTGTGTCTGTCCCCTGGCATTGTGGAGATCTCACACTGGATAGGCAAATATTCCCAAAGCTAGGAAGTTCTGAAATTTGAAATACTTCTCTCAATATTTGGGTGAAGGATCCTTGCTACCGGGAGACCTCAGACCCTGTCAGTCCATGTTCTTCTCTGACGATTGTCCTTGATCCACACTGTTACCCAAAAATGAAGACAGGCTCAAGAACCAGCACCCAGAGGAGAAGCTGAGGCTAGCAAAGGAAAGAGAGACCCAATACCGTCCGTGCGTCCCAGGTGTCTGCTCTGTTTGTTTATCCACCAATCAGTGCAGCCAGAGAGAACGATTCTGCAGCTAAAGGGAGGGCCTGATCCCTGGGTGCTGTGACTACAGCCCAGTGTCTCCTTCGGGGGGCCACAGCTACCCACTCCCAAGTTCTGGAACACCAATAAGATCTTGCTCCTAACCCCTTCCCTTCATCCTGCTTCCTCTTCCTTTACCCCCTCCCCCTCGTTCTCCTTCTCTTCTGAGGAAGGCATTTCCCTCATGCATTTGTTCATACTCGCTGGCCTCCTCCACACAGCTGCACAGTAAAGCTCACAAGGATAAATGAGCATTTCTTTAAGAACCCGCAGTGCACACTAAGGCATTTCCCAGCACACCATCGGCACTTCACACACTCACAGGGTTAGCTGTCAGACAGACCTACAGGAGGAGGGAACTTCTGGGCCAAAGGACCTGTATTTTTTTTTTTTTTAAGATTTATTTATTTATTATATGTAAGTACACTGTAGCTGTCTTCAGACACTCCAGAAGAGGGTTTCAGATCTTGTTAGGATGGTTGTGAGCTACCATGTGGTTGCTGGGATTTGAACTCAGGACCTTTGGAAGAGCAGTCAGTGCTCTTAACCGCTGAGCCATCTCTCCAGCCCAGGACCTGTATTTTTAAGGCTCCCTGAGTTCCAGTGCCCTCTGTGAAAAGGCAGCACTGGCATTTACAACAGTGCATATTGTTACACAACCTCAAAATCCAAATGTCTCATCTAACTTGTCCATCTTCCTCAATCCCTGGAGGTTAGAAGCCTACCTCACTTTCCTCTAGCTTCTGCTCCGTATAACAAGAGCGAAGGGACATCGTTCCACCTTCCACGTGGGACGTCCTTCATGGGACATCCTTCCCTCCCTTCTCTATCCCAGTTCTTTGACCATTTCAAAACTCATGGGGAAGGTCTTTTCTTTATTGGCTGACAAGGGCTCTTTACATATTAAGAAATTTAGGTCAAGGCTGTGTGATCTGTGTTTATGATTATTTTTCCAAGTGACTCATCTGTCTTTAGACTTTGCTGGTAGTATGTTAAGTTTTAGAGTTTATTTAAAAAACAAAAAACAAAACAAAACAAAAAAACAAACAACCCCCCCCCCCGTCTTCTAGATTGTTACACCTTAGGGAGGTTAGGCCTGGGACTGTATTTGGCTTTGGGCTTTGCATCTGCTCTTACCTTGCAATAGTGCATTTAGTAGCGTAGTTCCTTCATCTGCAGGTATGGTGCCCCCACACCCTTCTCCAAGCAATGCTCTTATCCTCGAAAACCTTGAGCCTCCCCCTAAAAACTACAGCAGGCTACACATATTTCAGTCTGTGAACAATAGTATAGATGTTCCCATTTTTAGTAGCAATCAGATTTAGACGGTTGCTCTTCAAGTGAATGCCCAGTATACCTGGGTACAAATAACAGAAGTGCCAATCCAGCCTGAACTGGTTTTAGGTAAATTTAGATACACAATAAAGTAAAAAAACCTGTCCTCAGGTGAACTTTCAGGGAGAATCCCCTACTTACCATCTGATGCCCATGGGTGCATATGATTAAAATCAGATGCATCAGAGAGGGGATGTGCACAATAGGGAAATAAGTACACAGCCCTACCTCTCATCAAAAGAGAGACCCACCCTCACCATGGCCCTTAGTAACCAAACACCTCCTCTTGCATGCAGTCAAAGGAAGCCCTAAACCATATTCAGGGCTCTGGAGTCCCCTCACTGATGTGCCGCCCCCCTCCCCCCCATTATGACAATGTATCTCTAATCTGTACTCTGCTACTTGACTCTGAATGATGTGTCTTCTTTTGCAACACTGAGTAAGCCCAGGCTAAGAACCTGGAAAGAGCCTGTGCAGACCTGACCATGGTAATATCCCTACAGACTTCCTCCTTTCAGGTGTGGGAATCCACACCCTACCAGACCTATGGTTTTACCATCCTGTTTAACCTCTGTGGTTTTGTCAGGAGGCCCTGGAGCTGTTACAGCCTCTTACTGAGCACCTCACCTACATGTCTGCCTGTCCGCTTGCCTCTCTAGCTCAGAGCAGGCACCTTCCCAATGACCATATTAACCTGCAGCAAGCCTGTGGCTCAGGAGAGACCAGAACACTCTCCTTGTAAATGTGGCCATGGGCACCTAGTTCTGGGCCAGAGATGGAGAGGTGGCTTCGTCTTCCCCGGGCCAAGGAGAACCACCACTTGCAATCAGCAAACCCAGATCCTTCCTCTGTCCCTCAGAGTCAGGTAGTAAATAGTACTATGAGGCACTCTGAGCTGGACCCAACCTTCTCTAGCCTCTGTTCCCCCCCATTGTGAAACGATAATGGTAGAGCTACTGCCATGTCCTAACAGCTGGTCAGGAGTGATGGTTACACTATCACAATTACAATGTCTAAGAGTGTTGGCATCGTGACCCCACCGCCCTCTCTCATGCTGAGGCAAATAATGTCTATTCCTTCAGCTACACATGGCAGGAAATGAGTGATCCATCTCCTTGACAGCCCTAATAAATCTAAAGCCCTGGTTGCCACACCCCAAGTGCACATATCTCCCACGGCAGGAGAAGGAAAGGGTGGGACTCTCCCAAGCCCTCTTAGACCTCAGGGCTCTGGGGCAGAAAAGGCCTTAAACTAGGGCTAGGTCTTGCTGGGAAGAGCAAGGACCCAGGCTATGCAGTCCTGAGAGCTGTGGTGAAACTGGGTAGAGAAGGAAACGTCAGAGGGTGGCTGGAGGTGGGCAGAGGCCCAGCCTGCTACACGGCACAGCACTGAACAGACCAGACCCCAGACCAGCAGGGACACTGGGTGTGGGCCAGAGCTACTCTTAGTAGTACTCTTGTGGTACCAGCTTCACATCCAACAGGTACCCCGCAGGTGCCTGGGACAGAGAGGCAGATGAGACAGTATTTGCTCCAAAGGCCCCGGTACACACATCGTCTGCAGTGCCCGGTGTGGTGAGGGTTGGAAAGGAAGCCACTAACTCCTTTGAAGAACCAGGGAAAGCTTCCTGGAGGAGGTGTCTGGTGAGGCAGAACCTGATTGATCCTGCCTGGGCCGGTGATGCATAGAGACTCGCTAGTGTCCATCCTAGCACTGTATCCAGGCCTCTGCTCTCTCTGCTGAGCCTCTGGGATGCCCAGGACATCAGTGGGCCCAGCCACTAGACTGTTTTCACGACCCTCAGAATAGCTATCTGAGGTGGGTATTCAGGGAGCACCCCAGTTCTTCGTGTTCTAATCTCTGCATCCCAGTCTGCACTCCAGACTGGCGTCAAGTGTCTGTTCATTCAGCATCCAGGCAGGAGCCTGGCTGCACCCTCACTGGGAGGCCCCTGCAGACCAGGCAGCATCTCTGCCCTAGGACCTATCCAACCAAGACTGTCCAGAGACACACTAGCTCTGGGAAACACAAGAGCCATCGACACCTCTCAAACTCCCTGGGCTTCAGGGTGGGTATGTTTACTTGCTTTCATCAGAAGATCTTTGAAGTCTCTAGCCCTGGGCACAGGAAGGGGAGCAGAGTACCGAAGAAGCCCTGTGAGTCAGGCGAGGGAGGATCATACATGCGCACGCGCGTGCGCACACACACACACACACACACACACACACACACACACGTGCCTCTGGGTTGGTCCAGCCTAAGTTTCTCTTTATGTGTGTCTGGAACTCTGGGTACAGGAAGTCTAGACCCCAGGCAGAGCAGAAAGCTCAAAAGCCCTCAGCCTGAGTGCACTAGATATCAAGTGCACCTTCCCTGCAACCTGGGGCAGCTCCCACTTCAGACACTACCCAGTATCCTGTTTCTGCCTCAAGGTCACTTTGAAATCATGCCAGCCCTCCCCAGTCCACCGTGAGAGTGCAGACATGCCGATCTCCATAACTTCTGCTACAAACCCAACAGACCCTCAGACCCACGGCTCTTGCTCACTTAGCCTCCCTGCCTCATCACTTTGCAAAGGTGGGCTGGGCTGGACGTGACGGCACCAGAGTTTTCTGATGGATGGAGACAGTGTCTCAGGATGGGAACGTCAGGAATGCAGGGATGGGGTGGGCCTTCCATCTTCCTCAGGTTTCCTTCACAGTTCCCAGAATTTCCAATCAAAGAGCAGTGATGAGCATTGAGAAGAAAAGAGAGGGAAAGGGTCCTTGTTGAGATGTCCTGGGATACAGGGAGTGGCAGCAGAGAAGACAGATGCCAGACACGGTTATGAATCATAATGCAAATATCTGATATGTGACTCCAAAGGGGTCATGACCCACAGGTTAATAGCCACTGCCATAATGGCTGAGCCTCATGAACATGGTGCTAAGACATGCACAAAAATAAATCCATCAACATTCAGTTATGAGCAGGGATGAGTTTATAAGGCCCCGCCCTCCCTGAGAACTGACTGGCAGCTAATGGTTGCTTGGGGTGGAGTATCATTGTCGTGGTGTAGCCGTAGCTTGCCCTTCCTTGGGTAAATGGCCCTCCCCCACCCACCCAGGTACATGCAGGCAACTCTAGCTAAACGCTTCGGAAATGAAATAGACATGGAGTGAGAGGGGGCTCAGGGGGAAGAAGGGGTTCAGCAGGTGGGGAGATAATGGGGGAAATGATCAAAGTACATTGCATAGTATGCATGGAACTGAGAGAGACTAAAATAGATGGATACAGGTTAAAATAAATAAATAATAAAACAGAACGCTGGGCCGAGTGGCTGAAGGCACAGGTCACCAAATGTCCTGTGACTCTGCTCACGTGAAGTGTTCAGAGCAGGCAGATCTGTCTGTCTGACCTGCATTGGTCAGAAGTTGCCACAGGCAGGGTGGAGTGGTGTGGTGCAGGGGGTAGGTGTGGCTGTAGTAGGTGGGAGCTTTCTTTGGGGGGGGGGTGATGAAAACATTCTAAATTAGATAGTGTTCAAAGTCACGTATCACTATGAACAAGCTGAAAACCACCGCATCGCGCACTTCAAATGGATGAGTAGTCGGGTGTGTGAACTGCCCCTTAAAACAGCTGCTGAGTAGAAAGGGTTCTACAGACTTGATCTAAGGACAGTGAGTGCGTTTATAATGAAGCTGGGACTCACAATTCCCCAGGCTGATCCCTGACCAAGTGATCCTATAAAGAGAGAGCTCTCTGAAGGAGCTTAAAGAAGCTGGGGACCATTCACAAGTGACATGACATTTAAGTCGGATATTGAGGGATGCAGGGGAGCTTGCCAGAAAAGGAGCGAGAAACCTGTCTTTCCAAGGTTGCTTAGCATGACTCAGTAGGATTAGGATTATGACCCCTAATTATGCTCAGGATAATGGGTGACTATCTCATTGGCTCTGGTCTCACTGTCTGGACTCGAACTCATAGTGATCCTATTTAAATCTCTTGAAGTGTTAGGTTCTTGGGCATGAGCCACCACACCCAGCTACATCCCTTTCAAGCTAGCTGGCCCTGGAAGAATTAAGGCAGCATTGCTACATGGCCTCGGGCCCAGGGGCAGGCAGACACTTGGGCCTCTTCTCCTTTCCCAGCCCAAGGAGGACCTGAGCTCAGGGAAGGGAGCACAGCCGCAGGGTGAGCACCACTGCTCGCTCATCCCTCTGTGAGCCTCAAAGTGGATTTCAAGGTGTGGGACTCCATGTCTTCTCTAGGGGTCTGTAAAGGGCCAGAGGAGCTATTCTGAACTGCCACAATGATAAGGGGGTTGCATATGAACCCCAGTGAATTTCCACATTTCAAGGAACTGTGTGTTCCCCAGTGTTTCCTGGCTGTGACGTAGGAAGAACTATCAGCCTGTAGTTTCTGAGTCCAGAACTCCAATGCTATTTACGTGAAGCCACAAACCTGCTGCATACTCTAACCTGCTAAGACGTCTGAGCTAGCTCTTGTGTGACTGGCAGGAAGCCCGGGTGTAGGCTGGGCTGTGACTGGATCCTGTGCCACATCTGTAAGTAGGGAATCCCTGACTCTGTGAGGCGACAGGCCTCAAATGGCTATGGAGTGTGAGGAGTAGGCAGGCCGCCATGCATACGGTGAAACACGGTCATTTTGTGATGGGTGCTTTCCTTCTGTCTCCCTTCACTGGTGGGCACCACATCCTTGCCACTCCTGCAGGGTGCAGTCTGTGGCAGCTGGGAGAGACACTGACTGTATTTAGGGAGGATGGCACTAATCACATCATGGAAAGGGGGGTGTGTTCTGAAACAGAAGCGCTGGCTCTGTCTGTCCGGAATCCCGCTTCCTTTCCGTGGTGACAAACATCTTGCCTAGAGGTCAGGAGTCATGACCTCAAGCCAGATTGATCCAGTCTGGGGGTTACTAGCTAAACATTCTAGGGACATTAGGTGATCTTGATAATCCTGAACTGTTTGTAACATGGACTTCCATGGACCCTCAAAGGCTTGTAAATGGGCACAGGAGTTGTTTCTATAGAGACCCCCATGTTTGTATATGGACCAAAGTTAAGTCTCAAGAGCTTCATTTTTGCTGTTAGTATTTTCCCTGCAATCCTACCCCGACCTGGCCAGGCTACAGCATCCCCTCAGTTCTTGCTCACCAGATGTCTAAGGGGAAAGGGTTGGACCAGATGGACCAGGAAGCAGATATGTCTGTACTGGAACCGGCACAGCTCCTGGCTGCGTGCTAGGGTGGAGGAGGTGGGGGGAAGGGCATCTACCACCTAGAAGCTCCCTAAACTCCATGTAGGCTCCTGAGTCACCCACCACTGTTGGGGTCCTGGAAAGCCCTGGGTCAGTTCTTAGGCTTTGGGTTTGTGAGGTCTCCTCTCAGGATTCTGCACTGATTTGAAAACTCTTGGGATGGGCCAAGTTCCTGCCCACAAGGCTCAGCCCAGCCCTCAACACAGGAGACCACTGCTGTTCCCTAGGATTGAACCTCCAAGGACTTCCACTTGGCCCAGGAAAGCCTCCAGACTCAAAGTTCATAGCACACGGACTTTGGAGCAGACGGCATTAGCCTTTCTTCTCATCCTGGTGTCTCTGTCTGTTGTCACACAGTGGTGTCCTCCTTCCTAAACAAGCTTAGGCTAAGATCAGCCCCTGTGGGACTCACCTCCTGCCATGGGTGACACACTCCAAGGTCTTGTGCCTTTCCCCACGGCCACAGAAGCAGAGGGTAGCTACTCAAGCCTCGGGGTACCCTGATGTTTTGCTTCGCCCTCTGACCTCCAGCTGAGACATGAGCAGTCCCTGGGGTGGTGACAAAACTGGCACTCCATCAGGAGCTGGCTGGGATCCTTAGGGAGAAACCATTACATCTGCTCTGAGGAGGTCATGGTCCAGCCAGGGTAACAATCATTCCACTGTGGTTCAGTGTTGTGTGTTGAGACCGTGCCAGAAGCCTTGAGCCTTCTTGGGCAAGGAGGGTCAAGCGATCCTGCCTAGGTAGGATGTGAAAAGGGAAGTAAGAGCTAACACTGGAGATTGGGACTGAATAAAAAGCGGGAAAGGGAGGGACCACTGAAACGTTTCTCCGGGTGATTCGCTTCTCTCATCTCGGCTTCCTGACTGTCTTAGTTGTTTTGTCTTGTTTTGTTTGCAATAAACCATTCTGACAAAAGCAAGTTAAGGAAGAGAGGGGTTTACTCCAGTTCCCAGTCCAAGGTGCTGTCCACCATAGCAGAGGGTCACAGTCTGAAGCAGAGAGCTGTGCCCAGGTCCCTTTTCATTCAGTCCAGGACCTGGCCCGCAATGGTGCCAGGCACATCTCAGAGTCTTCCCACAGCAATTGATGCAATGAAGAAAATCCTTCAGGGCTAGTGAGATGATTCAACCAGTAAATGCACATCCTGCCGAGCCTTAAGACCTGAGTTCAAACCCTGGGACCCAGCTCATTGAAGAAGAGAACTAACTCCCACAACACGTCCTCAACTTCCACGTGTGCATCATGTACACACTGGAGTGGGGTTAGGATGGGTTTCTGTTGATGTGATAAAACTCTGACCAAAAGCAAGCTAGGGAGGAAAGGGTTTATTTGGCTTACACTTCCAGGTCACAGTCCGTCAGTGAGGGAAGCCAGGGCAGAAAGCCATGGCAGGAACTTGAAGCAGAAACCTTGGAGGGGGATGATTGCTGGCTCTCTCGGGCTCAGGCTCGGATGCTTTCTGTACACCACCCAGGGCTATCTGCCTAGGGATGTATCTACCCACAGTGGGTGTGGTTCTCCTGTATCACTTAATAATCGAGACATTTGCTCACAGGCCCATCTGATCTAGGCTTTCCTCTCAGATGACTCTAGGATGTGTAGAGTTGACAATTAGAGCTAACTGAGACAGACAGACACATACACACACTAAATAAATAAACAAGTAGATGGTTTTATCTTAAAAAAAAAAAAAAGAAAATCCCTCATACGTGTACTCATAAGCCAACTTAAACTAGACAACCTCCCCCTGAGACTGCCTCTCAGATGTTTCAGATCCTGCAAAGCAGACAACTGAATTTAACATCACATTGGCTGAGGACAGGATGTGACCAGCCATTTCACACTCCTCCTGCCATGTCTATCCACCTCAGTGGACTGTATCCCTCTGAACTATGAGCCAAAGTAAAACCAACTCTTCTCCCTCTCTCCCTGCCTGTCTCCCTGCCTGCCTGCCTGCCTTAAAGGGTTTTTGTCAGGAATTTTCAGCTCAATAATGAAGAGAATAACAATGACACAGAGCTGCACCTAAAAACAAAAAGAAACAAAAAGAACCCCCCAAAAAAAACATTGAATCCAGCCAGGCAGGTCCAAGAACCAATCCATTAAACAGATTAGAAAACTGAGGCTCAGGGAGGCCATTCCTCTGTCCTACAGCTCAAGGTTCCAACATGGTCTTGGGAGTCCAGGTGCTGAGTTCTAGAGGCTACAAAACTTGAAGCTGACTTCTTAAATGGGACAGAGGAGGCCCATAAACAACGGACACACAGGAAGGAGTTAGCAAAAGCTGTGTGATGGGTTGGTGTCGAGAAGGGGAAACATTTCTTACTAGAATGAAGTGCCAGAACAGAATGGGGCATAGAAGGATGCTTGGCTGAAGAGAGCAGGCAACAGCATAGACTAGCTCCCGTCTGCACACTGTGACAAGGGCACTGGAGGACCAGCAGTGTTGCCTTGATGACGTGTTGAAGGTGTCCAAGGGAAGTGGCAGCACAGGCTCTTACTGAGCAAAGGGGCAATGGCAGGTGGGCAGCGATCACCAGATGAGTCACACCCTGGCGCCCATCTGCATGAGTCCTGGATCCCTCCATCTGCCTGCCCCGACTTAGTTCCTCAGAGCCTGTCACTTGGCATAATGAGCTGGTGAGAGCGGCCATAGGGTGAGCAAGGGAATGACGTCCCTCATAATGAGCTGGTGAGAACGGCCATAGGGTGAGCAAGGGAATGACGTCCCTCCCACCCTCATCCCTCCTCTGGGCCTCTCCTGTTTCCCCATCTCTTCGTTTCCATGACAGCATCTGGCAACGAGATGTCTACTTGGGAATGCTGGCAGGGATGGTCCACAGGGTAGAGGCAGAGACTGCAGAAGGGAGGGTGGACTGATCTGCCAGACTCACTATCTGGGTACTACTACCTGAGACTTTACAGCTACCATCCCTACTCCTTACTCCAGCCAGGAGAGGACAGGTGACTCAGAGAGGCACCAGGGCTACCCAGTTCTGCTTACAGAACATGTCAGAAGTCCACCTCATCTCACACCCTCTGGTCACACCCTGCTCTTTGTCCTGTCTGCCTGGCTCATTGGAACGGCACCGGCGTCCCAGTCTCTCTGACACTCCTTGCTTTCTTTCTTCATTGTTCCAGGTGATTAGAGCTAGAGCAACATTTGCCACAACACCCTCGGTCCTGTTGCTGGTGGCCCAGAATTCCCCTGTGGCTCTCAGGGTCATCTGAACAAAAGCCAAGACATCACAATGGCCAGGGATGTCCTCCATCGAATGCTTGATCTCCCCCATGGCCACTTGATGCACTATGCTTATTCATTCATGTCTTCTTCCTCTCTCTAGAACATTCCAAACTACTTCCACCCCAAGGCCTTTCTAATGCCTCTCCCCAGAATAGTCTTCTTCAGGGGTGCCCCTCCAGGCTTCACTCAATCCAAATGCCCACCTCTGACTCTCTAAGTAAAGAGACCTCTGGTTCTCGCATCCCAGGGTCCTTGGTAGTACCTGTTCACTTCTTGCAAGATTAAGTGGGACATAAGAACTTGTCTTTCTTAATGACTCCCTAGAAGAAATTCATGTTCCTTATTGAACAGTCTCTAGAGAAAGGCTATTTAGGCAGGAGCTGGGGGAGGCTCCTTGATATTCTCTGTGAGAGGGCCATTTCTGGGGACAGGGACCCAAGATCTTGGTGTCATATACTATACACCCCAGGCCATTCACTTATTCCTGTGCAGGGACTCTCCTGCCCTCATGCTTACTGCTCAATCCCCTGAGTACCATACTGTACAGTAACCAAGGGCCTCCTTCTTACCACCCTCACCCCCCCACACACACAAACACACACACAAGAACAAAGTTCTAGGTGGGCAGGACCTCTTGTCTAGTCCGTTCTTGTCCCTTATCAACCAGTACTTTGGTCCCCAACACTGAGGCAATGAAATAATCCTTACTGCTGAAATCTGTTGAATGAATAAACAAGTGCTATGGGTCACAAGGCTCCTCTGGAGGGCAGCTGAGCATGCGGCTCTGTCACCCTAGTCACTAGGAACAGGACCAGTCACAGTCAATCATCTATTGGCTCTATATGGTATGGTTGGGTAAACTGTGTCCAAGTGGTCCCTGGCTAACAAAACTAAGTAGGAGAAAAGAAAAGAAAAGAAAAGAAAAGAAAAGAAAAGAGAAGAGAAGAGAAGAGAAGAGAAGAGAAGAGAAGAGAAGAGAAAAGAAAAGAAAAGAAAAGAAAAGAGAAGAGAAGAGAAGAGAAGAGAAGAGAAGAGAAGAGAAGAGAAGAGAAAAGAAAAGAAAAGAAAAGAAAAGAAAAGAAAAGAAAAGAAAAGAAAAGAAAAGAAAAGAAAAGAAGACAGAGCAGATATACAAGGCCGTGGGGCTGCAGAGGCCCAGGGCTACAGACCATGAACAAGAGACATCACAGCCAGCAGTCGTCCAAGATGAAGGGTGTCATGGGTCAGCAGAGGAGAGGACACAGGATATCAAGGACTCACAAGAGGAAAGAAAAGATGTGGCAAGCCTATAGAATCGACGGGTCAACAGGAACTGTGGGACAAGAGAAGTCTCAGGGTGGCAATGGCAACAGTTTAGAATCTGGCCTGGGTAGAGCCTTCCCATCTCAGCGGGGAGTAGACAGGCAGAACAGACACTCAGCAAATAGGTAGAGAGTGATGGAAAGGCATGCCAGGAGCAGAGGACTGGGCAGCCAATGGTCACCTCGCTTTCCTGCCCTGGCTTTGGAGAACAATACCTTACTGCAGAGGGACAGCCAGACAGCAGGCTGCCTGGCTGTAAATGGACCCTTAGCTTCCCACAGGGTCTGCCATGTGTAATAACACTGTTTGGTCTTGCTCTTGTCCCCATATCTGGGCAACCAGCCCTTACCCAAGCCTAATGCATGATTGTGGCTATCCCCAACCCCAGCAGGGAGAATCGGCCCACCTGGCAATGTCATGGCAAGGGACATCAGATGGGAGACATTTGTGTGCTTTACACTGGTTTTTAAGCAACTTTGGTGAGAAATAAGTCATACCCCCATAACATTTACCATTTTTAGCAGGGGAGGGTCATCTTGTTACTCTACCATAGGCTGGCCTCAAACTCAGGATTTTCTGCTTCAGCCTCCTGACCACCAAAGTGCAAGACACAAACCATTTAACAACATTCACCTATTTTATATAAATTTTATCACAATAAAATATTTGTAAATTCTCACTCACATGGGAACATGGGATGAGTGGGTAGAGAAAGTGGGAAGACATGAAACTAAGGATAGAATGCAGCCATATGCAGGGGAGATCTGGCTGTCCAGTGTGGCCCAAGCAAGCAAGTGAATGGTGCCAGGCCAGCTGTCACAGAACCTGTGTTTTGAATTCCAAATTTTACTTAGCACACCTGGGAAGAATAGCTCGAGTGGCCTCAGAGGTCAGGAGACCTGGGCTCCAGCACTGCTACCTATGGGTGCTGTGCCCTGCAGAAGTTCCCCCTCTGTGTTAGTCAGCTTTCCATCGCTGTGACAAAAGAGCAGAGACAATCAACTTAAAGGGAACGAGAGATACCTTGGCTCACAGAGGTTTTAGGCCATGGTCACTTGGCCTTGCTGCTTTGGGCCTGTGTTAACACCGTAAGCCATGACAGCAGCACATACTGTCACTTAAGGGTCACTGTCTGTCCACCTTATAGCCGCAAGAAGCAGGGGATGGGAGGGGAGGGGAGGAAGGGGCTTCGGGTCCCACTATCTCTTCAAGGACAGGTCACCGGATGGCCTAAGTTCCTCTGCTCAGGCTTCAACTCCCAAAGGTTCTATGGCTCCCAACAGCAGCACAGGCAGGGGCCTCAAAGTGACACAGACTGACGATGCAACTCTTTCAGTTCCCAGATCATCACAAAGATGCAGATAACAGCAATCCCAACCTCACAAGGTTCCTCAGAGGGTGGATGAGGCGACACTCAAACGTGCAGCATCCTGCCCAACTCCCAGCAGATGCTCTGCACACACCATTATCACCCCCGCCTCGGGTCAGGTGATGCTGGCGAGCCTAATGAGGGTAATTTCCCCAGGAAGCACGGATGTGGAGATGCTCAACTTGAAAACAAGTGTTCTCAGAGTGGCATTCAGAGTCCGTGGGGCACAGCTCTGCATCTGAGATAAAAGGGGGCAGGGCACATTCAGAAACAAAACAAAACAAAAACCTCACTTCTGCAGGGATTTCTCTCCAGCCAATCACGGAGAAGCATGGGACCAGCCACTGAGGTCATCCTTACCTCTTGACACCAGAGGAGCAAGCCAGCCTAGTGTCAGTCCCGAACCTGTTCTCTGGGTCTGTGACTCACCCCAAAGCTGCACTTCCCTGCAAGGCTCAGTTTTTGGCTTTCTTGTCTGTTCAGGGTTTCCCCCTACAGAGATATCAGGAAACAACCCACATCAGGTTTCCCTAGAACCACATGCCCAGCCAGAAGATCAGGGCACGGGGTACACACACACACACACACACACACACACACACACAGCTTCTGAAAACACCCATGTTTCACTGTTAGGAGAGGGTTAAATGGACAAAAGCAGCCTGGCTTTCCATATGAAGACCTGTAAGAACCGGTTAAATGTGGCCATTCCTAGGCCTGTACCAGGCAGGTGGCATCACACTCCAAGTGGTTTTGTGACACAGTAGAAGGGAGCCAGAAGATCCCAGTTCAAGCTCTGGCTTGGCTACACGGTAGCTGTGTGCTGCTGAGTGAGTCACTCACTCTCTTGAGTCTCCTTTTGTATCGTCCTCTCCCTGTGTCCCTCTTAGTTGTCCACCTCGTCTCCCATCAGGATAGCAGGCCATAGCTGTACAGTGTCCTTGGGGCTCAGAATTTCCGGATACCCACAAACAGCCTCAAACTCCTACTCAACCTTCGGAAGCCTCGGCTGCTGGCCCAGGTCCTGTCTTCCCTACTGCTTTTAGACAAGTCGGATTCTGTTTGGTCCCTAGAGCTTCGGAGGGAAGTCTCCTGTGCAGGTGCCCATCAAAAGGTCTATGAAGGCATCTAACTACTTCATCCAAGGCCTCCAGAGAGGAAGCAGGTGGAGGGAGCGAGTCCATCTGAGTGGGAAGCTATATAATCTTTACTCCTTCGGGAACTGAGAGATAGCTTTTCGCACTCCACATCGGCATGCATTGCACACTCTGTGCCTGCCGCCCTCTGTGGGGAGGAGAAGTGTAAGGGGAGAAGCAAGCATATTAGGTCTGTGCATAAGAAGATTTTTTTTAGGCCGGGCAGTGGTGGCCCACGCCTTTAATCCCAGCAGTTGGGAGGCAGAGGCAGGTGGATTTCTGAGTTCGAGGCCAGCCTGGTCTACAAAGTGAATTCCAGGACAGGCAGGGCTATACAGAGAAACCCTGTCTCAAAAAACAAAAAACAAAAGAAGAAGAAGAAAAAGAAGAAGAAGGAGGAGGAGGAGGAGGAGAAGAAGAAGAAGAAGAAGAAGAAGAAGAAGAAGATGATTTTATGATGATTTTTAGGAGAAAAACAACCAAACAAGAGAACCTCTGGTTTCCACCCCTGAAACACTAGAGTCTGGCTGTGTAGACAAGCTTGTTCTTCCCACTACCTCATAACGCATCCCCGGTGTGACAAATTCAGCAAGGTCCATGGAATCAGGCAGAAGTGAAGGGTTCCTCCCTCGGCCCCTCCCACTCTCACCACACCCAACCTATCACAGCGTACTCCTCCCTCTACACAGAGCATCCTGACCTGTCCCACCAGGTTCCCTTTCATTACTTCCTGCTAAGTTCCCAGGTCACCGCCCTGCCCTGTGAAGGGCACACACCCTTCCAGTCTCTCAACCCTAGCTAGCACAGCTCACCTCACTCCTTCAGTCACTCACTCGCTCATCCATTCCTTCAGCAGTCTCCTGAGTATCTCTGTGTTTCCTGCACTGTGATGGATGTAAAAGTATAACAAGGAGTCAGTCACCACCCTGTGTACGCAGACCTCTCACACCCGAGGAAGAATGATGGCGACAGTAAGAAATGCTGTGTGGTAGACATAGGTCTAAGGGTGTGTGTGTGTGTGTGTGTGTGTGTGTGTGTGTGTGTGTGTAGCCAGGGAAGATCGTAGCCCAGGCTGTGGGTGATCAGGGTGGGCTTCCTAGAGGAGGACACACCTAGCCTGTGCCCTAGAGCTGGAAAGCAGGTGAGGTGTGTCTGTGTCTATGTGAGCACATATACTCATGTGGCCAGACATGACTGCGACTCATCCCCAGCTCAGGCTGGCAGTGTAGATGGCAGAGCACCTGCCCCACATCCAGCTCCCTGGGGTGCAGAGGAGGCCGAGCAGAGCCAGGTCACTTACTTTCTTCTGTGCAGTTACCAAGCAGCCTGGTCAGTGGGCCTGGAAGCCACAGTGTGGCCAGAGCACTCTGCTGTCTGTGGTTTCTGTCCCAGGTAGGCTTCTATCGCTGTGATAAAACACTACCACCCTAAGCTACTTTGTGAGGAGAAAAGGGTTTATTTCAGGCCAGGCGGTGGTGGCGCACACCTTTAATCCCAGCACTCAGGAGGCAGAGGCAGGCGGATTTCTGAGTTTGAGGCCAGCCTGGTCTACAGAGTGAGTTCCAGGACAGCCAGGACTACATAGAGAAACCCTGTCTCAAAAAACCAAAAAAGAAAAGAAAGAAAAAAAAAGAAAAGGCCTTATTTCAGCTTGCAACCTGTAGTCCAGCACTGAGGGAAACCAGGGCAAGAACTCAAGGTGGGAAGCTAGAGTTAGGAACCGAAGCAGAAACCATAAAGAAACATTGTTTACTAGCTTGCTCCCCATATCTCGCTGTTTTCTTAAACACCCAGGACCATCCGGCCAGGGTCCTCCCACATCAACCAGCAGTTAAGAAAATGCCCTACTGACTGGACTTGCTTACAGACAAACCTTGCTTACAGACAAACCGATGGAGGCATTTTCTCAACTGGTGTTCCCTCTTCCTGGGTGACCCTGGCTTATGTCAAGTTGACACACACACACACACACACACACACACACACACACAAAGTAACGGGGACACTGTGCATGCTATCCTTGTGATTCGGCCATTTACTCTCATCGCCTGCCAGCACATTCATCAGCATCATCTTTCTTGGTTCAGCCTAGGGCTCATTCCTTGTAAGGGCACTAGATGTCATCACTGGGTTTGGAACAGGAGGTGACATGGTCAGACTCTACCCTGGAACAATCTCCGGTGGTAACGATGGGCTTTGGGAGGCACCGGGGAAGGTGTCAGGGTTCAGTGAAGGGAAATGGAGATCTGTGCTAAAGCTGAGGCAGGGAGGACGCAGGGGATGGGCTTGGCGATCAGTGGGATGCAACCACCTGTCACCTATGGCAACTAAAGTGCAGGAAGGATGTCAGGATGTCTACCATATCTCCTAAGGGCCCCAGCCCCTTTGTGTCCAGGCCCCGCTGCAGCCCTGCAGACTCCACGCACTGAGCATGCTCCAGCATATGCTCCAGCAGAGAGAGCCCCATTCCTAGCTCCGTTCAGCACCACCCCTAACAATGGCCCCTTGCCCTTGCCCTTGCCCCAGCATGCCACCCGCAGTGTTCCCTCACTGACTCCTAACAGCTGTCCCGCCTCCTTCTCTCCATGGCTGTCTCCCCTTGCCTGGATCTCCATGGCAGTTTTCCCATGTCTGCCCGTGCCTCTGGTGTGTCAGCCACCACCTCCAGCCTCTGTGGGTGCACGAATGCTCACCTCCCCAAGTGGCTAAGCAACAGGATGGCCTAAGGAAGAGAAGTGCCCAGAGCTCAGCACCTGGCCTGTCAGTGGGACGGTGACCCTGCTTCTTCAATCCTCTGCTTACACAGGTAATTAGTCAGCACCCAACACCTTGGACTGGGGCGCCTCCCTGCCCTAGCCGAGCCAGCCATTTCTCCCGCTTACTTTCCATACAACTCGATACACAGGCACACGCTCACACTCACATGGATCAAAGAGGAAATATGCAAACAGGGCAGTGCATAGGTTGCCAGGCTCTCTCCCAGGGAGGAGGGGCTGCCTGGCCAGTGCCCAGCACTGCTGCACCTGGGCAGGAACCCAGCCAGCTCTGCCTTCCAGCCACTCACTCTCGGCCCCGCTGATTGGCAATCACAGTGACATTTTGTTCTCCAGCTGCCTCGCCTTTTATCTTCCTCCAGTTGGACAGAGCTTTAGCTGGGCAAAGCCTCCCGTGCACCCAGCCCCCTACAGGAGAGGCAAGGGAGGAAACATCGTCTATCTCATGTGTTCCTGACTTACTAATGGAAGGCCTCAGTCAAGCCCAGTGCCAGGTGCTGTGAGAAGCAATCGATAAATTACCGACAAATATTTATCGAGCTCCTGAAGCAATCGTGAGGAGGGCTTGCCTCCCGCCAGGGTTTCCTAGGCCATTCAGCTTCACAGTCTGAGTGGCTCTGCGCCAGCCCTGCATTAAACAGAGACACCATGGTGGGCTGCACAGCTACCTGTTAGCTTGCATTGCGTAGGCTTTTATTGTGCACCTACTAGGTGCCAGCTGCTAACAAAGTCGTTGCAGGTGAAGGGATGCCAGCAAATACTGTTCCCATACTGTAGGCTGCTGGGGGCTGTGCAGATAACCAGAGAGAGACTGGTCAGATCACAGGTTGGAGCCAGACAGTCCTCCCTGAGAAGGAGTCAGCTGGGGACCCAGAGATGGGAAGGTGCAGGGCCTGGGACACTAGGCTTTCAATAATGCTACGAGCATCACTATTTTGTCCCTTTTCCAGATGAGCAAACTGAGGCCAGGGAGATTAAAATGCTTCCTTGGAAGCCAAAGATTGGAGGCCAGGAGTCTGAAGAGACGACCTCAGTGGTTGAGAACACTTGTTGCTCTTCCAGAGGATTTCCAGCACCCACTTGTGAGTTCATAGCCATTCAATTCTAGGGGACCCGATGCTCTCTGTCTGGTCTCTTTGTGCACCAGTATGTACAGACATACATGCAGCCAAACAGGTTCAGGAAAAGACTCAGAAGTTCCAGTGATGACCACAAAACCCACCTGCCCCTAGGCTCTAGGAAGTCTTGGCAAACACCAGTGGTGTTCAGCAGCTTATATACTCTGAGCTGCTTCTTCACAGAAAACACTAATGCCACTCAGAAAGGGCCACACAGGCCCTGACATTCAGGGACAGGGCCACACCACTGCAAACTGACAACCTAATAAACCCATAGCTGACTTCCTGGGAGGTGGGGAGGGGATGTTCCAGGCAGCTGCTTATTAATCAGCTTATTTAATACACTTATGCCCCTGTTGTCGATGCTTTTCAAATATTAATTCTCTCAAGCTTCATGACTCATTTAATACTCATAAACGATGCTGGCAGTAAATTGTCAGGCATCACCAAGGGACAGGGATGTGACACGATTCATTATGAGACACGTGCCATTCCATTGCCGCACAAACACAGCAGACTGGCAGAGGCTGCCCCACACCTAAGCTGTATAGCATGCCCCCAGCTGCAGGTCAGCACAGCCTATCACAAGCAGCAGCGACACACAGTGAGCGTTCAGACATCTAGATGTGTCTAAGCTAACACGGCTGCACACCTGAAATCCTAGCACCTGGAAAGCCGAGGCAGGTGGTCATCCTGAGCTACACAGAAAGGTCATCCTGGGTTACAGAGTGAGACTCTTGTCTTTTTAAATAAATAAACAAACAAACTAACAAATACCATAAATAGGAGCTGGAGTTCAGCAGCTAAGAGCAAGACACCTGGGTTCCGTTCCCAGGGCTCACATGGCAACTTAGAACCATCAGCAACTCCAGTCCCAGGAGCTCTAATGACCTCTTCTGGTCTCCTCTAGTAATGCATGCATGCAAGGCATGGACATATAGGCGAAATTTCAAAACACATAAAGACGTTTTTAAGGGGAGAAAAAAAAACATAAATAAATAAATGAAAAAAATCCAGATATAGAAAAGATGCAGTAAAAATATATGAAATAAGATGAAAAATGGGCCACCTGTTGCTGCTCTTATGGTGGGAGAGATCCTACAGGGCAGAGACTACTCCTTGAACCTGTAAAACCTAGGGAAAGTTCTATTCACTGCCAGAGACTTCGGGAGCATTGTACATGAAGCCTCTGTAAAAATGGTTATAATACTTAAGAAGTATTTACTTTATGTGTATGGGTGTGCATGCATGTAGTCTGTGCACTATGTTCTTACCTAGTGACCATGGGGACTAGAGAGCATCAGATCCCATTGAATTGGAGTTACAGTGGTGGTGAGCCACCATGTGACTGCTGGGGATTGAACCCAGGTCTTCTGCAAGATCAACTAACACTCTTATCTACTAAGCCATTTTACTAGCCGTGTGTGTGTGTGTGTGTGTATGTGTGTGTATTAGTGGAGGTTGTTGTGGGTGTGTATTTTAGTGGGGATTGTTGGTTTTGTGTATGTGTTAGTTGAGGTTGTTGGTTTTGTGTATATGTGTATTAGTGGAGGTTGTGGGGTTTTGTGTGTGTTTATATGTGTTAGTGAGGTTGTTGGTTGTGTCTGTGTGTGTGTTAGTGGAGGTTGTTAGTTGTGTCTATGTGTGTGTTAGTGGAGGTTGTTGGTTGTGTGTGTGTGTGTGTGTCTGTGTGTGTGTGCATGTTGTTTTTGAGGCAGAGCCTCATGTCTCCCAGGCTAGCCTCACGCTCACTATGTAGCCAACAATGAGCATGCACTCCTGATTGTCCCATGGGTGTGTGCTCTCATCATACCTGGACTTAATTGTCATTATAATTATTTTACCTTTCAAACATGTTTGCTAAAATATAAGGCATAAACACGTATGTTAACTAAGGTCTTGCATGTGTCCCACTGAATTATCTTATAACATCACCTCCTGTGGTGATAATGTCTGTTCTGCCTCATGGTAATCTTAGGAGATACTGACCTCCCTTCAATCCATCTTCGCCAAAAATAGCATTATATGGCACAAGACTGTACTGTCACACAGCTAACTACACAAGGAGGGCATCAACTTACAGATAAGTCAGGACCTATGACCAGGACACAGTCTGAAAGGTGGTGGGTCCAACACAGAGCCCTGTGTTCCCAGCCCTGAGCCCTGGCTGGATTGGCAAGTGTCACTGTACAGCTGAATCTGTGTATGCGACAGTCTCTCTTGCCCTTTCTGCTTCAAATATGCCTGTTCTCAGGGAGAAACAGGAATGGCCTGATTTAAATGCAAGATCATCCTTCCCCTAGATTCATACAGGGAGCCTTGGGAGACATTGGCAAGAGCCGGGCCATCTGCAGTCCTCCAGGGAGATTGGAGCCAAGTTACCCAGAGAGCCCAGAGAGAGGTCCCTGGGACTGCAAAAACCACGGTGAGCGAGACCCCCAAGGACAAGTCTCATTCAAAGCCCCGGGGTCATATGTGTGGCCCGGCCATAACTCTGTGCAAGGGACAACAGTGTGCATTTCCTTAATGAGGATCAGTGAGCCTCTTCAAGAACAGAGAAAAGCCAGCGAGCCCAGCTAAATCAAGAGACCACATGGAAATTGCCTAGAAAGGCGGGCATCTGGGAGCTTAAAATACATTTGGTAGCTATAAAATGCACCTGGGTAGGCATTTGGTAGCTATAAAATACATTTGGTAGCTATAAAATACACGCTATACAAATAGCCCTCAAATCTGCAGCTCAGTCCCTACTTCTTCATACCTCCTCGGTACCTACATAGACCTCAGAAGACCTCTTGCTGTCTGCTAGTCCACCTGTCTGTCTGTTTCCAGCCAGCAATGGCTACCAGGCTTGTATGAGTGGTTTTTGCCTGACCTCTTCTCTACCTTGCCCCTAAGGGTCACTGAGGGTAGCTGCAAGTTCAGATTCTGTACTGTGCTTTCTCCTAGAAAAACCACACCCTTCTCATACCCACCAGGCTTACAGGTAGAACAACTATACACACACACACACACACACACACACACACACCTCCTCGCCCTGATGCCTGAAGCCACAGTTCCTTGGTCAAGCTCTTTGAAGCCACCTCGTTTCCTGCCTCTGCTGACTACTCAAGCCAGTGGGACAAAGCAGAACAGCCCAGTCCAGAACAGTAGCCTGCAGCCAGTGTCAGTTGTGACTCATGCTGCTGGTGTTCCTACAGCTGTGTGGCATTCCACTTGTCCCTGTGCCTCCGGAGACAAAGCCATGCAGCTCTGATACAGGAAGCAAGAAAGGGAAGCGACAAGGGAGGGAGGAAGATTCTGGAGACAGAATGAAGAGGCAAAAAGCAAACCGTTTCACTGTGAAACACAAAACCAATGACAATAATTAACTAGCACCCTTGCTTTTCCTCATCTGGAAGAAGTAGGTAGTGACCACCCATAGTGTCATTACAGTGAATAAGAAAGACGATCCAAATCAGTTCAGAGCCTGGCACATCCAGCAAAGAGGACCAAGGAAAGATTCTAGCTAAGAAACTTGGCCAAATCTACCCAGAAGAGCGGGAGGGGAGGTAGGAATGATGTCAGGGAGAGATACAGTATTAGGTCAAAGGTCCTGCAAAAACTAGCATGCTGAGAGGAGAGCCCCTGCCACCAGCTGGAAGAGGATTGATGCGGAGGAAGTCAAGTACCTCAGTCTCTGGCTGTCCTAGGGAGTGATGAATCACCAGCCCACAGCAGCAGGAGCAAGCTCAGGAGGAGACTCAACTGCAGCCCACAAGCATTGGGATTCACTCGTGGCTGAGTCTCCTCCCTCTGGGGGTCCCGCGTTGGCAGACACCTCAGGCAATGTGTGTGGCTGGGCTCACCCCATGCCACTCAGGATGAATGGTTGGCAGTCTCTGTCCGTTTCTGTGCTAGGCAGTCGGAGCCTCTCAGTGCTGGTAAGTTCCTCTGGGATTTGGCTGAGCTGGCTTTCTTCCCCACCCTCCACGTGTGTGTCCATCCAGTGTGGCCTCACTGGTGACCTCCGGCAAACACCCGAGGAAGAAAGGCTCCCTGCTTGAGCAACTGCTTCCTGCATAGAAGAAGGTTAAACATCCAAAGTCTGATAAATAAGCTTGAGTATGAAAATCACCAGGAATTTCACCCATGAACTTGCATTACAATCCTATGGTAAAAGATCAGCTATCAAGATGCCGTAGGATGATGAGAGGTAGGTTTATGCCAAAGAAGCAAAAATTGGGTTCATTTATCAAGTTAAAATGGTGGGGGAAAAGATTGCATGGTCATGCAGGATGACATAGGAAAAGCATCTGTAAAAGTCTACTTCCATTTATGACTAAGAAGAAAAGAAAACCCCAGAAAACCAGACATTGGGAATGTAAGGGACTTCTTCAACCTGACAGTGATTTACCACAAACCTAGAGTCAAACCATACTTAACCTGCAAATTAGAACAGCTCCTACACAGGCCTGGCAAAAGGCTCAGTGCCCATAGGACTCTTTAATTCATCATACTGAGGACTTAGGACGAACAGAAGAATTAGAAAGGGATGGAGTTGCTCTTTGTATCTCCGATCACTGTACACACCATGCTTTCTAACAAATCTCCTTAGACAGTATTTAATTAGTAAGAGGGGTAGCCAATATTTCTGGTTGCAAAATCAATTTTGCAAAATGCAAATGTGCTTCCTGGAATAACACGAAACCAACAGAACTTTAATTTAAAAGATATAAACACCTAACAGATACAGCAGCCTCAAGCTATCAAGTACCTGGGAATATGTCTAACAAAAGATGTATTCATCAAGAGAAAATTAAGAGCCTAGCTGATGGAGACATATGCCTTTAATCCCAGTACTTAGGAGGCAGAGGCAGGTAGATTGCTGAGTTGAGGCCAGTATAGTCTACAGAGTGAGTTACAGGACAGGCAGAACAATAAAGAGAAACACTGTCTCAAAAAAAAAAAAAAATCTAGAGAGAGGAGGGGGGAGGGGAAAAAGGAGAGAGGGAAGGAGAGACAGAGACAGACAGATGGACAGATAGACATGGACAGAGACAGAGAAAGACAGAAACAGAGACTGAGGGGAGATATATTAAGAATTCATTCTCTTAAAATAGTTTCAGAGCTCTAACAAAATGGTTACAGAAACCCTACAATGAAAAGAAGTACAATGTTCATGAAAGACTAAACACTACACATTCCACCCTCTAGAGGGCAACAGGGAGCTTGACAATAACCACAGGGACTTGGAAATCAGAGTAAACTGTTCATCTTCCACCAGGGGCAAGGATCTGGGGCGACCTAGGTAGACTTGGATGGAAGGTCTAGAAAACCCTGACTCACAGCAGGGTATCAACATGGGCAGAGCAGGGATTCCTGTAGGAAGCAACTCAATGGCAGCAACCTACCCAGAGACCCGTTGGAGGCAGAAGCAGGGATGCTGCGGACCCTGTTGCCTAGCATCCTTCTGTTTGTCTCCACTGCTGCCAGGCACAGCACAGAAGGACCTGAGGTTCCATCTCACACTGCTTTTAGACTCTGCTGTGTATTTATCTTGTTTGTAGAAACAGCTACAAGCATCCACACTGTTCCATCAATCCTTTTGAACCTCAGTTTCCTCCCCTGAAAGTAAGAACAAGGATTCCTGCCTTCTTGTTAGGAGGAAACAAATACTAAAACACTCTTGTAGAGTATTGTCTAAATACAGGGCATTCTTCTGATTTGTACTATGGCTTCTTTGTAGACTGTGGGTAAGAGAATAACATTCTATTTCCAAGACTTGACAACAGTATCCTTCCACTGTCTGTCTCTGTATCCAAAGGTATCACTGAGTCCTTTACTCTGGTTGTAACATTTCATCAATTCCTTCTCACAGAAAACCCTAGGGGAGGTGTGTGCTATCCGGCTCCATTCTACAGAAGAAAAAGCCAAGGCTCAGTTCTCCATTAGGCATCCATAAGTGCCTTTCGTAAGACAGACACAGTCCCTGCTCTACAGAGTCATCCTCTACTTGGGAACCCATCCAAACCTCACAGATGAACTGGCAGACCCCACATCCAAACTCAACTCCAGTGGATGCCAGTGGCTAAACTTTCAACTCATCCCCGGAGTTGCCTTCATCCTCCTCTCCCACTCCATCCTCTTTAATGACACGGTGGATGCTAACACACATTCTTCTATCTGAAACAAGGTGCAAGGGCCCCTTGCCGTGCAAGCGAGTGAGAGCTGTTAGCTTCTTCGGTCCATGTGATCCACCTGCAGGATCATCGGAGAATTATCAAGGGGTTGATGAATGCACAAAAAAGGCGAGGCACCCCACTCCCCACCCCGCCCTGAGCAGCATCAGGAGCATTGTTCCCTAAGAGTGTGTGGCTGAGTCCTCTGCCACCATTAATGGCAGAAGTGAGTCACTTATAAGTAAGATGCAGAAGCTTTGTTATAATTACATCCAGAGACCCAGCAATGCGCCACATCACTGTGAAAGAGAGGGCAGCGGGTGACTGGGGCTTGAATGATCCTCTGCCAGGTACGGCTTTCAGATAAAGCGTCTTGGATCAGGAGCAGTTACAGCTAATGCCCAGCCTGAATGCTAATGAGCATTATTTACAATTGCATGTAATTCTTTGCCATTTATACGCTCAAGCTCAAGCCGCTCTCCCCCACCCCCGTCCTTTCTTTGCCTGTCTATCTGAGTTAATCTTGAGGAACAGACACTGGCAAGGATGATTCATGGCCATTTCACAGATGAGGATGCTGGAGTCCACGGTTATTCAGTTCTCAGGGACAGAAATGAGTTTTGACCTTGAGTATGCTTCCCTGGGAGGGAGAGACTGCAGAACTCTGAATGCTCTCTCCTTGCTCAGAAGGCATGTGGTATCCCCACAGCCAGCCGCACACGCTTAGAGGCAGTGGCTGGTGTCCTGTGTTGGGACAGCTGTGGCCAGATCTTGTGAAATAGACCAATAGACCTCACGCATGCCCTTTAACACTGTGATTGTCAACTCTTGCCTCTTCCTTGGAGAACCTAAGCAATGACCACACAGTTCAAATTCAGGCTGAGCGACAAGAAACAACTTCTCGGCCCTCCAACCCAAGACTCCCCAAGTCCACCCCAGCCTCACCACTTCCTTTTAGAAAACATGTGTTTGGTGCCAGGCGGTGGCGCATGCCTTTAATCCTAGCACTTGGGAGGCAGGCGAATTTCTGAGTTCAAGGCCAGCCTGGTCTACAG
>NC_034591.1:130084196-130141767 GCF_900095145.1 Mus pahari | reverse complement strand
GAGAGAGAGAGAGAGAGAGAGAGAGAGAGAGAGATCATGTGTTGCCACACAGGAGCACAGAGCTGAGCCTGCCAGGGGAAGGAGACAGGTCTGGGTGGCAGTGAGAGTGACAGCAATGTCTGGAGCGTCCCTGGGGCCTGGCACGGGGTGGCTGGCCGAGGAGTCCTCTACCTGTTAGAACTGGAGGCTGCAAGAAGACTTTTTACCATATACAACATCTAACTAGACCTGCCCCATTTTTACAACTGAGAAAGCCAGAAGGCTTGGGGCTGGAGATGTAGCTCAGTGGCCGAGCATTTGTCTAGCATGAACAAGGCTCCCCAGCTGGATTCCCAGCATCACAGAACAAAACCAACACAACAAGGGAGCTCAGAGGCTTGCCTCGCTGGGTCTGTCAGTGTCACAGTGACAACTGCTGCACGTACCATGGCGCTTTGGTGAATTACAAGGTACCTTTGCAGTGCTGTGTCAATGTGAACACAGTTAATTCCCTCGATACCCCCCCCTCCCCCAGGATGAAGGAACCACGAACATCTCCAATCAAAACATGGGGAAACAGAAATAGGCGTAGAAACTTGTCACGGCGCATAAGAGACAGCATGGTGACCGGACCCAGACACGTACCTTCAGTCTCTCCGCCATGCCTTGGTACGGAGGAAAGGCCACTGTGTTTCTGCCAGGTCCTCCTTGACTATAGAAAGGAGTGTAGGCAGGAGAGAAGTTCACACACAAATGCCTCCCCACAACCCTCAGCTCAGGGCTGAGAACCCCGTGCAGGCCACGACTGCCCAGTGTTGGGGGAGGGGGTGCTAGGACCCTGGCAGGCAGCACAGCTCTGAAATTATAGATGGGGAATACCCAGGTTTTGCAGGTCTTTGACATATTTCAAAACAGCATCAGTCAAACCCTGTCCTCCACCAGGAGCAATGTTCTGGGGACAGCTAAGTGGCCCTGGATGGAAGGTCCAGCAAGTCCTGAGATACAGCAGGGTATCAACATGGAGCAGGGATTCCTGCAAAGAAGATATTCAATGACAGCAACCCATCCAGAGACCCATAGGAGGCAGAAGCAGGGATGCTGCGGACCCTGTTGCCTAGCATCCCTCTATTGTTTGTCTCCACCGCTGCCAGCCACAGCACTGAAGGACCTGAGGTTCCATCTGCCTCTTGAGTTTCACTGATAGTCTAAGATACAGGCAAGATTGGTTGGTACTCAATCCACTCCACCACGGACCAGCTGGCCAACTCTAGGCAATCTATTGAACCTCTCTGAGTGTCCACTCAATAATGGTACCTTGCATGGCTGCTGTATAAATTATGTTAATCCATAGCCATCTCATAACCATGTGTGTGTGTGGGGGGGGGGCTCTTTCTCCGTCTCTTAGGATTGCTGGTGGCCTCCAGACCCCCAAGAGTGTCGGATCTCCACCTACTCTCTCCTTCTTGTTCCAGTAACACACTTTGCCCCCGGTTCAGGGTCCTGCCCTCCCTCTTCCCCACCCCCACCCCCAATAACGGAATGCGCTCTCAGAGCTGTCCGCCTGGGGATCTTTCAGTTCCCTCAGCTCCATTCCATCTGGAGGTGGGAGACTCCTGTCGGAGGAGAGCCACCCTGCCTGGAGCAACCCTGTGTCTCCATCGCCCAGGCTAGCAAGCGCCTCAAAGGTGGCTTCTGTAAAGACCAGTTGTGCTCTGATTCAAGATTCTAACTTTCAGAGCAACACGGCATAAACTGCAGAATTTGGTATCCCCTAACGCTCTCTCAGAAAGGGCAGCCCTCAAGGATCTTCTCTGCCATCAGAACACACCCTCGCCACTGCATCAAGTCTTCTGGTTCGGCCAGGAAAAGATGATAAAGCCGGCTAGGAAAGGAGGGAGCGCTGGTTCAGACGCTTCTCATTCCCAGACACCTGGTTTGGGATCCACCTATCTAAGAAGCTCGGATTCATCCAAGAGACAACTTTCCCTCCCCAAGCCTCAGTTTCCTCCTCTGTAAAGTGGGTATACTAGTAGTACCTGGGTCCCGGAGATTCAGAAGAATTTGAGAGATAGTGGATGTCCGGAGCTTGGTACGGAGAGCGCACCTCCACCCAGAGTCTGTGTCCACGATTAGCATCAAAGCCAAACCCTGAGGAAGCTCGGTGAGCCGTTGAGGCGGCCCCCCTAGCCCAGAAGTCGGGAGGCGGACTCTAACGGGTGAGCCCGGTCCGGGAAGCCACAGGTGTTTGCGCTTACGGGCGTAGCAGCCACAGCTCCACTACCCTGCCCAGGCCGCCAGAGCATCCGGAGCGCCCACCTCGTGCGGCCACCTGCGGGATGTCCCCACCGCCCTGCGGGGGCGCGGAGCTCAGAGCTGGGCCTGAGCGCATCCTCGCCCGCCTCCCGCCGCCCGCCACCGGGTTCCCGCCCCTGCCCGTGCTGCGCTCCGACTCACCCGCGCCAGCTCCGGGGAAAGTTTGGCGGCGGCGGCCAGGCTGCTCCGTGCGGTGGCGGCGGCGGCGGCGGCCTCGGGGGTGGCGGGAGCACGCGGAGGCGGGCGCGGGGGAGGAGCCGCTGAGAGGCCCGCCCACCAGCAGTCCCAGGGCACCCTCCCCCGCCCATCTTTTACCGCCGCGCCCCGCATCCGTGGCGGAGCCCTGAGCTTGGCAAGAAGCCAAGGATAGATCGGAAGCCTGGCGACAGCCCTCCGCCACTGCCACCGCATGCTAACCCGGGGGCACGCAGAGCCACAGACTAGACCTCAGATAAGGAGGAGCAGACAGGATTCTTCGCAAATTCAACCACAGGTGGACCAAGGGACGAGTTGGGTTTTTTTGTTTTGTTTTGTTGTTGTTTTTTTTGTTTTGTTTTGTTTTTTAATTAGTGACACTGATTGATCCGGATCACCAAGACTCCGGAGGTTTAGAACCGCACAATCACTGTTGCTCTAGACCCTGAAGAATGAATGCGCTCTCGCCCTCTCCCTTCCTCTTTCCCTCCTTCCCTCCGGTCCTCATCCTGCAAGTGGCTGTGCTGGAACTCGGAGCCTTGCGCTGAGCTATCCCGACCTTGTTCAACTTTCACTGAACCCATTTCACTTAGGAACCTGTGCGGTCTAAGAGGGGAAGGCGAGTGTGTGTGTGTGTGTGTGTGTGTGTGTGTGTTGGGGAAACTTAAGGAACTGTTTTTGTTTTCTGAGCTGGGAGAGGGCGTTTCTCCTTCTTTGCTACCGGGAAAACCCTTTTAACTTACAATTGTGGCTTCAGATGGCCACAGTCAGGGAAGGGAGGACAACTGTGGAAGGGAAGTGGCTCCTCCTTACTATGACACCCTGCCCCCCTAGAAGGGAAGGGGTTCATCCTCCCGCAGTGGTGTGTAGTTGTGGGAATGCAGGTTCCTCCCGGTGGGGCTCAGTTCCAGACTTGTATGGATGCCTTCATCCCCTCCTCGGAGCCCTGATTTAAATCTCAAACTACACCAGAAAAAAGAAGCAGTCATCAGCCCTATTTACAGATGATGGGCAGGTTTTGTAGCTTCTACAGCGATCTCACCGAGAGAACTGCACTTCTAGCCTACCCAGCCCAAGTCCAAAGGCCAAAGTTTTTAACACAGTGGGGCGGAGACCAAGTTAATGACGTCATTTACACGAAGGGCTTACTTGGTAAGAACCTCACTGTAGCCCTTGACCTTGAGCCTGTCTGTGCCTGACCGGAAGGTGGGACTCCAGACTCCTTTGAAATGCCCTTAGGAACCCAGGCGACAGGTGGCTGAATTCAGGACAGCTGGCAGGTCTGGGTGCCAACCCTGCCAGACCCTGACCCTCTCTGACCTGCACCTCCTGAGACCAAGGAGCCCGGGAATCCCCGGCACGTTCTACTTCCGGTTGCTACTCTAGGGCCTCCATATTTACACTTTGTGGGACTAATGCACCGCTTGGAACTGAGCGAGCGACCAGGATTGCATCTGTTATAAACTGTATGGCAAGATATTTCCTCTTCACAGCTGTGGAGCGTACTGGAGTCAGGGCCGGTGGCAGAGAGCCTTGGAAATCATCTCTCTTCTTCCTGAAAGTCAGCAACGGCCCAATAACTTGGAATTCTGCTCGAGAAGGTTTCACTTCCTAAGGCCTATTTAGGTCCTGTTCTACCCGTGGGATTTTTAGAAAAATCAGCATTTTAGAAATAGTGTGTTAGGCATTATTTGAAGCCTCTGTTGTCTTTTGGGTTTAGGGTTTTGTTTGTTCTTGTTTGTTTTGTTGTCATTTCTGCTGTGACATTTGTGACTGACAGAGCATAGTGTAACCTGGGCCATGTCTAGCTGAAGTCAGCCAACTACCAAGAGGTAGGTAGCAAGTGGAAAAACCAGGCTAGTCCTCTGTCCTCCTGTCCTCCTGTCCTTCCATCCTGTGGAGGCTCTTCCCTGAGAGGAGTCAACGTGCCTGCTTCTCAGAGCAGCTCTAGAGGAGGCTCTGTCTTCATCTGGTTTGCAAATGAGAAAGCTGAGTGTGACGTAATCAGGGCACTCGGGAGGTAGAGTCAGGAAGGATTTAGAGTTTAAGGCAACCTGGATCACCCAGCGAGAGCTTGTTGTTTTTCTTTTTCTTTTCTTATTTTTTTTTTTTAAAAAGCAGTCGGCTATTAAGTCATTCCAAGACCAGAGAGGAAGTCCTCAACCAGATCTAGAAGCTGGGCAGCTCTGGCCCCTGCACTTTGTGGAAGCCAGTGAGAGAAGGGGACTGTGAAGGCCACAGAGCATGAGTTAGAGACAAGGAGGGGGGAGCCCCTTAAAGCACCCCTGCTGGGCCACTCATCACCTCTTCATTTACTTTGTATCTTAGGGCCTCAGTATCCTTAACTGTAGGTAAAATGAGCACAGTGTCCAGGTCATATCCTCATATCCAGAATTTGGGTGACCATTGTTTTTTTTTGTTTTTTGTTTTTTGTTGTTGTTGTTGTTGTTGCTGCAAGCAACAGAAACAGTAATAGGCAGATTTGGCCAGAAAGGATTCCTAAAAGTTCAAATCTTAGCAGATGAGTCTAGACTTGGCACACTCCATTTCAGAAGCTCAAAAGCATCTCTATGAGCCTGCCCCAGTCTACATCGGTCTGAGTCCACTTCACTGACAAGCTAAGTCTTCCACCCACCGGCAAAGCAGAAGGATGACCAACTGACATAGAAATCACTTCTTCTGAACACTTCAGCACACATCCCAAGACTAACTCTGGAATCACCAAGCTCTGAAATCACAACGGTTGCTCTTGATTGGCCAAGCCTGAGTCACATGCTGATGGCTGGTCTAGGTGTGTGTGTGTGTGTGTGTGTGTGTGTGTGTGTATCAGGGCAGTCTTTGGCACTGGTGGGTGCTCAGTAACCGAGTGACCTCCCTTCCTTCCTCTTCTGGAAAACAGGAACTGTGGCTCACCAAACCCATGCCAACTTCTCCCTGTTCACATAGGGAAACTGAGGAAGACCCATAGAAGGGACTTGTCCAAGGTACCCTGAGCTTGTAGCCACAGAAACATGACTGACTGGGAACAAATCCCACTGGCAGCTGGCAGCTGTCAAGTCACAGCCCCCCGCTGGTGAGGAGGGAGCTAACTGCCTTCATAGACTAGACTGGAAACTCACAAAGCCTTCCCAACCCAGAGGAAGTGAGCACCACTTAGGTTGGGCTCTCAAGTCATGCCACAAGCTCTAGACAACGTAGTTCTGGGCAGAGTGCCCAGCCAGCTCCCCACTCATTAGAGCTTACGTCAGCCAGTTCCTCGGGGGACAGCACGCTGGGGGTGCTGAGAGACCCCCAAAGCTGTTCTTAGGAACCTGCCCAGATTAGACAAGATGGCCCTTTGCTTGACTGCTATTCTGCTTGGCTTGAGAGAGAGCAAAGTGTATGTTACAGGACCAGAGCAGGGAGAGAGCAGGCTGTCCTTCAGGCATCAATGTCAGCCTTCCAGTAGGCTCCCACCCGAGTCCCAGTCCCTGGCCTTAGACAGTGTTACAGTTTGGGTCTGGAATGTCTCCAGCTGGTGACACTGTTGGAGAGGGTCGGGGATAGGAGCTGGGGCTGAGAGGGAGGAAGCAGGTCTCTGGGAATAGGAGCTGATGGTTGTATTTTATCCCTTGCTCCTTCTTAGTCTCTCCCTCTCGCTTTGCTTCCTGGGCACCATGACATAAGCAGCCTCTTCCTCCCCGATGAGCTTCTGTTGCCATAAGCTTCTACCTCAATCTGGGCCCAAAATAATGGAGCAGACCCTGGAAGCCATGAGTTAGAACAACCCTTTCTCATCCCAAAAGTTGACTTTTTCTTTTTTTTTCCAGAAAATTTGTCACAGTGATGGAAAGCTAAGACTGGAAGTCTTATTCTTCCACTTCAAGGTTGACAAGGTACACGGTGAGGAGTAAGTCTGTCTATCTATCTTACTGTCTGTCTGTCTATCTGAAGGGACTTTAGCCAGCGCAAGCATGGCAACACGGCTTTGGCAAACCTTGCTCTTCTCCCCTATTCCCCTTGCCTTGCTAAAAAACTGTTAGATTACATCCCCAAATCTAACCACCAAGGTCCATTCCCTATTTGACCACTTCCCCCTCTTAAGGCTGACCACCAAGGTCCAGCTATTAAAGTACTGAAGTGCAGCAATGAGAAACCCTCTTTGGTTCACCTAATTAATATGCCCGACTAAATTAAACACCTCATCCTGACTCGGAGTTTCCCTTTATACCTTTATAAACTGTCACTTGCCTGTAGCATGTCTGTTTCTTCTCTATCCAGAGGCAGTCCTTTGTTGTCATCCTCCCTCTGCCTCTGCCTCTGCCTCTGCCTCTGCCTCTGCCTCTGCCTCTGCCTCTGCCTCTGCCTCTGCCTCTGCCTCTGCCTCTGCCTCTACCAGACAAATATCCCTTCCCCTCTCTCTGTATTTCCTTCCCCTTCTCTCTCATCCTCTATTTCCTGTCTTTGTCTTTTATTCCTTGCCCACTGTCCCTCTGGGGCAAATAAATCTCCTTTGTGCTGAGAACTTGGTCTTGGGGGTCCTGAGCTGATACCACACCCTCCACTATCTATCTATCTGAGGATGCTGAGATAAACCCATGTCCTTGATCACGCCAAGTATGGCATGTACCATACTGGGATGAGTAGATCTGTCCCATCCCCCTCCTCTTACGTTCATGGTTTTGGTGTGCAGTGTGTGACAGAGTTTAAGGGACAGCGTTTCAAGCAGAGGAAGTCACCAGGGAGCAGGGCACAGGGCTGGGTAAAGAAACATAGACAGTGGTGGCAAGCTGCCTGCACCCAAATCCCAGCAGAGTCCTGGAAAAGCATTGCGCCACTTGGTACATAAGCCTCTCCCCCTTTCCCTCCCCCTCTGTCCATCCACAAATGAGGATGATGGCAACCAGCAGGTAGAGAAGGTTAAGTGTCTCAGTTCCACAGAACAGAATAAATGGCCTCACGAGGTGGGGACTCCATGAACACAGACTGTTGTGTGCCTACGTAGAAGGTGGGACACATATGCATGTTCAGTGTCCTAGGGTCACTGTACACCGTACAACACAGGATTTTACACATGTGGATGCTCCCCATGCCACTCTCTTGCCTTTCTCTTCCTCCCTCAAGGTCCTTACAGTTGGTATACAATAGTCTCCATAATTCCTAGTCTGTCGAGCCCTGGGGCGGGAGTCTCTGACTCTATGTTGGTATCTGTGGAGACATCTTTGTTCCCATCCACACAGGTCGCTGCTAAGTTGTCCCTTCTTTCTCTCTCTCTCTCTCAGCAGTCTCAAGGACACATTGCAAGCTCCCCAGGGAAACTGTTCAGCTCTGTGGCAGCTGGAGCTCAGAGAGCTCTGGGGGAGGCAGGAGATTCCTCTGTGTACCCACATAGCTCTGCCTGCGAGGGGTACTGTGCTCTACATTCTGTTTCACTGAGACTTGTCTAAAGATGCTGAAGTCTCACCCCAAATTCAAACCATGCCTGACAAGTCCAACAGTCAACAAAGGAGGTTCCCAGATGGAAGGGGAGTGATGTGTAGCAGAGCCTCGAAAACCTGGGAGGCTCTGGAGAGTGGTGATCAGTTAGAGCTTGGGAAGGAGATGCTCACGGGGCCTTCAGTAGCTCTGGAGATGGGAGTGAGGCTGAGGTGTGTGGAGCCAGGGAAGGAACAAACCTAGGGCTAATATGGAGAGAGAAGAGTCCTGGAATGCTGGCCGAATGCCTCTGGGAGCTGGCAGTGTTAAGCTGCAGGGGAGGGGAAAGATAAAGAGATTCCTGCCAACATGAAGCCATTTACTAAGAAAAGACTGGGGGAGGGACACTTGCAAGTGTCAGGGTGAGCAGTCTGCCATATCCCCTCACTCCTGGTCCCCTTACACTTGAGGAAGAACCCAGTTTGTGCTGTGGAGAACCACTCTGCTCTTTGCTCTGGTCATTTAGCCATTGGGCTGTAGGACTCTGATCTGGCCCAATCGGCATGTTCTACTTCTTTGGTCCCAAGGATTGGTTCAGAGACTGGCACACAATCAACACCAAGCCAAAGGGAACCAGTCCTGAGAAATGCCAGTGTTCTTGGTAATGAAGACTGTCTTCTCTGAGGGTTTGCCCAGCAGGCAGATGCTGGAGCTGCGCCACTTGGCCACCAAGGCAGGGTGAGCCATCTTGAAGACACCAGCACTCAAACAAGCAGAAATCAAAGGATGGAAGAGCATAAGAGCATATGCAGGGTGTTCCTGCTGTGAGCCCAGACCCAGCCGTTCCTGGAACTAGCCGGACACTTTATGAAACGCCACATCATCATCTTAGAACAGTCCTGTTTAGACTGGGGTTGTTTCTCTTACTGAGAGTATTCTAATGAATACAGACACCTTTCAAAAGACTTCATGTGACCACTGAGCCTCTTCTTGGGAGAATGGAACATTCTAGAAGTGGACAGCAGGCAATGGCTGTGTAATGCCAGGCTTATGCTGTAAAGCACATGGTTACAACAGTTAAGTTCTTACTTTCCCACAACTCAAGGCACATTCTTTAAAACCTTTTAGGGCCGGGTGTAGTGGCGCACGCCTTTAATCCCAGCACTCAGGAGGCAGAGGTAGGCAGATTTCTGTGTTCGAGGCCAGCCTGGTTTACAGAGTGAGTTCCAGTACAGCAAGGGCTACACAGAGAAACCCTGTCACAAAAAACCAAAAAAAAAAAAAAAAAAAAACCTTTTAGGATGAACATAAGAGGAACACGTTTAAGGGCCCATGAAATCCTGAGGTGGCATTTGAAAGACATAAGACAAAGCCTGGGTGGGCATAGGAAAGCTGGATCTCCAGTGGAAAGCCCTGCAGACCGGAAAGGAAGGGAAACAGTGAGGGAATGTGAGGGGCCAGGCTGACCTTACCATCAAGGGGAGCGGGGAAAGAGTCCAGAAGGGAGACCAGAGTACCAGCCACTGTGCCTTTTAGTGACAGAGTCATCTGAGGTTCCTATGCAGCAGAATGGATGTGAGCTCAGGGACTGGCAGATGGTTCTTGGATACAGCCTGGTGATGTCCCTTCCTGCCCTTTCCTAATTCATAAAGACTCCCCACACTGGGACATCTGGCAGTCTTGGCCAAAAATAAGCTAACAGTACCATTGCCCACTGTAACCCACTTCCCACACACTAGAGCAAGGACCCTGCAGCTACACAGCTGCCTGTGCTCATATAAACCCTGGAGGTAAGCCCACACTCCCAAGGACCACAAGGACCCATGTCCCTGAACCTTGTGCCTGTTCTGTCATTGTATCTCAACCTCCTCATCACTGGCTCACTGCCTCATGCCCACCGTCACCCCTCTGCATTCTCAGGATTCCTTCAGCTTCTACCTGCCTTGGGGGTGCCCTGCTATCTCTTCTGTCTGCCAGGAAAACTCTGCTACTTCAAACCCTACTAGGCCTTGCTTGTGGGATGGGGATCGCAAGTCCTTCTGAGAGCCTGCCTGAAAAGCTATAAAGGAGGCTCTCTGCAAGTGCCCACGATGGACTGGTGAGTATGTAGCTCCCCTGTGTCTGTCACCTTGCCTTCCAGGTTTTCTTGGCTGGCTATAGTCCACATGAGTGTTTTACTCCATCTGAGTGTGGGTAACTATTGGGCAGGGGTTCTGTCTGTATCCATAGAGATGTCTAACAACTGGCAATGGAAGGAACATGTTGCACTTCCAGGGTCTTTAGAGGCACCTGGGAACTTAGACCCCCAAAATAAAGGGGCTTAGCAAGAGCACCCTGGCATTAATGCTCGAGTCCGGTCCCAGTTCTAAAGCCAATTCGTTTTCTACAATTCCTCCCACATTTTTCTGTGAAAGGATTTGCCAGACTTTTTCACAGTCGTTTTTTTCTCTAGGGTAGAAAGAACAATGAGCTAGCAGCCAGAAGAGATGGGAGTGGTTGAGACTCTGCCACCATGCATGCACCTTGTAGCTGCTAGATCCCTCCTGAGAGTGCTCAGCAAATGACTAAGCAATTGTTTGCACGAAGATGGTAGGTGCCACCTAGGCAGTGGTTTTGACTTCAGAGTCTGGGCCAGGCGACCCGACTTCAAATCCTGCCATGCTAGTGGTTAGGGACTCTCCATCTGGTCTCAGGCAATGACAGAGACAAACCTGGCCTGAGGCGCAGTGGCTTTTACCTACCTCCTACCTATGTGCCTGTGGAACCCATGGTGAATTGGGATGACCTGTGTGGCAAAGGAACCCGTCTGAGTGACAGCATGAGACATCTTCTAGATGGTAACAGGACTCTCAGGAGCTCCATAGAAAGGGCCACTATGAGAATGAATTTAGTCACTATGCTAATGTGTCCTACCAACATTTTGCACCAAGCTGGGGCAGACAAGTGAGCCATTGCAGAAGGTCCCTTCAGTCAACTTAAGCCTTCAAAGCCAGAAGGTGAAAGCAGGAGAGACCGTGCTAGAAGCGCCCATCAGGGCTGCTTCTGAAATATCAACTACTCGAACTACTGCTGTGAGTCACTATGTATTGGGTTGATCTACTGAGTAGCCATGGCAATAAGTCTCCTTATCTCTGTCCTGGGCACTTGCAGAGGAGCCCCTATATAGCTCTCAGCTAAGCTCTCAGAAGGACTTGAGATTCCCCATTGTACATGCAGTGGCAGCTGGGGCTTGGGGTAGCAAAGTCTCCCTCTGCAGAGGCCTTGGCCTGAGAACTTTGTAGTCAGACCTGAGAGTTAGAGCTGAGACACCTACAACTCCAGGCAATGCAGCTCTAGGGACCCAAGAGGGAGAGAGGAATTTTGGAGTGTGCATTCACAGCCTGGGGTGATAGCAAATGTCTGAGACACCGAGACCTTACCTGGAAGCCTCCGACTAAATTCCAGAGAAGCTTGGAATTAGTTGGAATATGCATGCCTATTTTCCTGCAGAGAGACAGCCCAGCCTACACAGTAGTAAAACCTTTCAAAAGAGCATGGCACTTTGCTCTTAGGAAGTCCCACACACCCTTAGCTATGTGGCATGCCATGAGATCAAGAAGCATGGCAGTCAGCAGACATCATGCAGTAGTTTTCTCCAATATTAAACCTTCCATGTTGGAGGGAAACTTAAAGATGGGGAGGTGAAATAGAAGGATGTTCTCAATATACATTTCTCTATTATAGGGTCCCAGCATTAGGAAGGTTGCGAGTCACTGCTCTAAGAGGAGGCAAAATGATGGGAAGCTCTTTAAGACTGGAAGTAAACAAGTCAAAGTAGCGCCAGGAAGTCCCTGAAACTGACTAGGGATTTCCTAGAGGAGGGCTAGACTCCTGCTTGGCCAAGAGTATATAAACAGTCAAGACTGCTGAGAGTCTCTGATAAGCTCGGCTGCCTGGAAGAAGCGGAATTCAGCCCAACTCCCTACAGAATGCAAAGAGCTGCCTGAAAGCAGTGTAGACCAACTGCAGCACTATCCCAAGTGCCTAAGGACACTGTCCACCCTGCTAAGCTGCCTGCAGGCTGTGCAGTGTGCTTCAGGTTCCCAGCTTTTGTGAGCTGTCATCTATGCTGGGGTGGGCTTTGGTAGTGCAGCTGTCTTTGAGACATTTCTGTTCCTGTAAATAACCCCAATGAAACTCATTGGTTTACCAAACTGGATTTTGATGAAATAGTGGGCCTCACCACTTAGGGGTGAATAGACATAGGTATGTTGCATCTCTCTGGGAAAAGTCTATCACACAACAAGAACTTTCTTGTGTTGTATGAAGGTGAAAGGGGGGCTGGAGAAACTGTGTGACTCTGGCAGAACCACATAGCCTGTAAGGACATCACCCAGGAAAAGTCATACTTTTTTGTTTTACAAATAATTCAGGACAGAGAGAAGGAAGATAGGGTTCCTCCAAGTTGGGAAGGGGTGGCTTTAAAAAAAATTGTATTTATTTGTTTTATGCATGTGAGTACACTATCTCTGTCTTCAGACACACCAGAAGAGGGCATCAGATTCCATTACAGATGGTTGTGAGCCACCATGTGGTTGCTGGGAATTGAACTCAGGACCTCTGGAAGTGCAGTCAGTGCTCTTAACCACTGAGTGAGGAGTGGTTTTGAAATGAAAGGTAATGGTGTGGATTTCCCTGGTACTGTTTGTATTTTGATGCTAATTCTGCTTCCTCAAGAGGGCCTGCCCCAATGAGAGGGAGGAGTGGATCAGGTGATTCATGTGAACTTTCTCCCCATTTTAACTGGTCACATAAAGGCTGGAGCCTGTAATTGGGCAGTGGAAGGGAAAGGTGGAGCTTGAGGTTTTAGAGAGGAAGAAGAGAGGAAAGAGAAAAAAGGAGTGGAGGAGGTGGAGGAAGAAGGAGGAAGAGGAAGTAGAAGGAAGATGGAATGGGACCATGTGGCTTAGAGGAGCTGCAAGTAGCCAGGGATCTCATAGCTGGGGAACAGAGCAGTGTAGTGGTAGATCTGCACAGTCTAGGCGCGCAGCTCATAAATGCTGAGTAGTATGGGTTTTTGTTTCTGTTTTTTGTTTTGTTTTGTTTTTTGTTTTGTTTGTTTGTTTTTGTTTTTCCACAGGCTTATTGGAGTTGGAGATTTACTGCAACGGGGTACCTTGGAGTCCCTGAAAGGATCTGAAGGGAGAGAGGAAGTCGCTGGGTTCCCAGAGCTTGCCGGGGCACAGAGGGCAAACAGTTCTAAAACAGAAAGAATGAATAAATTGGGTGTGTGGCAGAGGTGTGGCTGGAGACCCTAAGGGTTAGCTGAAACTGCAGCTGCAGGGCGTGTGCAGGAGAGAACGTGGAGCCTGGGCCCAGAGTCACGGCTACGCAGAGTGTGGAGATGGGGCAGGAGAGAACGTGGAGCCTGGGCCCAGTCACGGCTATGCAGAGTGTGGAGATGGGGTTCATTGTCGTTGTTGAGTAGAAACCATCTCCGCTCTCCTGTGCTATCTGGGGGGACGGATGGGGTTTCACTAGCTTCGGCAGATGTGTTTGGTCTACCATCCCTTTTCTGTCAGAGGGGTTAGCAGAAATTCAGATGAGGGTGGAAACCCTGATGTCCCACTCAAGCTACCAACACCCCCTAAGCTGATCACTGCACACAGGCACCAGGCCAAAGGGGCTAAACCCCAGCTTGCCCTTTGATTCTTAACCATATGTAGGCAAGGCTGCACCTCCCAGAGTGATTGCAGATTGCTTTTCTTTTATTACTTAGAAAAACAAAGTTTTATGAGCCAAAATTCTAGGTACTTAAAATCTATAAATGAAAATACTTTTAAACATAAAAGTCAATGGCTTTGGCAGAGTTGCACCCTCAATTTGTAGAATAATCCCATCACCCCCACAACAATTCTTTAGCTCTTAATTCTCCCTCACCCGTGTGTGGATAGCATCCTCTGGTTTGTGGGTGTTTCGTGGCTACTTCTTTCATTTACCATGGTTGTTTTTGTGTTCTTTTTCTCTCTCGTGAATCAGCACCTTGTTCTGGTATGTTCTGGTATGGAAGCTCTACTTTTGGTGAATGCATCCATTGGCTGATGGCCTTCTGGTTCTCATGAATAAGGATGTTATGCACATACGAACAAGCTTCCAGGTGAACTTATGCTCCCTTCTCATGGGTGTAGAGCTGGGGATAGAGAGTGCTCTTGGATCATCTTGTAATTCTGGTTGACTTTCTGAATTACCAGGTTCTCTTCCAAGGAAACGGCATTGTCTGTTGTCCACGCCACACAATCAGCTTTTCCCACTACCCCAGCTTTCCAGCTGAACAGGCATCTAAGACTCTGAATGGGAGTAAAGTGATGGCTGTCAGAACCACAAGCCAATGGCAGGCTTAATGTCAAGTAGACAGTCAGGTGCTTGAGCTATGTGGAGGGCCTTTGGGGGTGACTGAAGATGAAGCGTGGGGCCACAACTGTGCAGTTACAGGCTTGAACATGCACCCAAGTCACCTCAGAAGGTGGGCCCAAGGCAGGTTCACATCACTCTCTAAGGGCTAGAAGCAAATTGAACTGACCTGCTTGGATGGCTGTAGGATCCTCAAATCCAAATGCTGGAGACAACTTTTGGGTATTGTGATGGTTTGTTTATTCTTGCACCAGGGTATGGCCTTGTTGGAATAGGTGTGACCTGGTTGGAGTAGGTGGGTCACTGTGGGTGTGGGCTTAATACTCTCACCCTAGGTGCCTGGAAGACAGTCTTCCACTAGCAGCCTTTGGATGAAGACGTAGAACTCCCAGATCCTCCTGCACCATGCCTGCCTGGATGCTGCCATGCTCCCACCTTGGTGGTAATGAACTGAACCTCTGAACCTGTAAGTCAGCCCCAATTAAATCTTGTTTTTTATAAGACTTGCCGTGGTCATGGTGTCTGTTCACAGCAGTAAAACCCTAACTAAGACAGGTATGGAAGTATATGGCTAAACCCCAGCAATTGTATAGTGGAGGCAGGAGAGAATCGGGAGTTAAGCCGCCTTTGTGTACAAAGCAAGTTCAAGGCCAGTCTGAACCACATAAGACTCTGTCTTAAAAAAACGAAAGAAAAAAAGCAAAAAAAAAAAAAAAAAAAAGATTAGAAGAATCAGGGAAGTTGGCTTGAGCCTGCCCCAGGTGACACTGTTGGGCGGTGGGTGTGGGAAGCAGACTCTCAGGCACATCTCAGGTCACAAGGCCACTACAGTGAAGGCTGTGTGTGGCCACTCTGCATGTTTTCCCTGTCTGGAAGCCAAAGCTTGGCTCTCTTGCTGTCAAAGTGCTAGGGGCAAGCCCTTCTGGCCACTGTGGTTTTGGACTTGGCTCCTAAGAAGGTTCTAGAAAGAAGGACCTCTTGACCTGGAGCTTGGACAAGGGGGCAGCTTGCTGAGCTCCAGGTAAAGGAAAGGAGATCCAGGGACGCAAGGAAAAGACAGGGAGAGGCAGGCAGAGGCAGGCAGAGCTGAGGTCAAATGAAAGCATGACCCAGGTCTCCAGCCGCCCCGGCAGGCCCTGGTGAGGTGGGATCTCCGGCTGCTCCCTCCTGGTGCGTTGGCCACCTCTGCTATCTGAAGCATCTCCCTGCTGAAGGCCATTGCATCACAACATGGCTTTAAAACATGGCTTTCCTTCCTTCTTTCTTTTCCTCTCTCTCCCCCACCTCCCACATCCATCTTAAGCTTTTAATTAAGGTAACATTTTTTCCTTGGGTCTTTATCTCTTCTCACTTCTCTTTCAGGCTTGCTTGGTAAAACCACATCTCTGGTCGCCTTGTCCCCACCTATGACTGAAAATAAGCCATGTTTTGGGTTTTTTTTCCCCCATTAGCTTTCTCAGAACCACCTGGGCTCACTTGAGAGTCATGGCCTTGACTGTTTCAAGACTCCACCACACTGCCTCTCCTGCTCTGGTGTGTCTGCCTCTGCCTGCTGCAGCCTGAATGCTGCCTCTCTAGATCTCACCCACTGCTTCCTGCTTCCGGAAAACCGAAGCAGAATGTCCCTGGACTCCAAGGTTTGCCTGCCACTCTGCCTTCAATGTGTCCTCCCAAATCCCTTGTGTTTTGGAATTAAGAAGACTCGGTCCTCAAAAGCAGGCATGAGGGATTTGAAAGTGGAGCCTTTTGAGAGGCTCCCTTGAGAGGTCGCAAGGGTAAGACCCCCATGACAGCATCAGTGGCTTTGTTAGAAAGACCTGAGTTGGTTTCACCGGGTTCTACAAAGGAAATGAGATGTTATGTCATGCTGGCACTTTGATACTGGACTTTCCAGTCTCCAAAGCCATGTCCCAGATAAACTTCTATTCATTATAAATTGCTTAGCATCAGCTGTTCAGTTATAGCAACAATAGGAGACAGACAAACACCTGTCCCCCCTGTGATATACTCTGTCTCCTATTCCTTGCTAAAGTTGAACAGACCATGGGGTTGTGTGTCTGGGCCTGGGCCATCTCCATCTCTCTCATCTGCTAAGAAACATCACTCCAACAATTCTCTCTCTCTCTCTCTCTCTCTCTCTCTCTCTCTCTCTGTGTGTGTGTGTGTGTGTGTGTGTGTCTGTTTTTCTGTCTCTCTCTGTCTCTGTCTATTTGTCTGTCTCTCTCTTCTTTTTAACTTCTGAATCATTCTTAGCCAGCACACAATCATGCTGCCGTTTTTCCAAGCTTTGAAACATTATGCCAATGAAAATCCTTTTGACAAAGCCTTTCCCAAATACCCCTTCATATGTCTGTTTGGGGTCATGACTGTTGTGCAACAGTGAGCTTATAATGATAGCTTTAAGGCCACTATCATTTTCTTCTGCCTCCAGCAGTCTGGCAGGACTCGGCTGTATGGCTGCCGTGATTCATGTGGCATCAGTGTGGCTATTGCCTTCTCAGGTCACTACTGGGCCAGGCTGGCACTGGCTGGTGGCTAGAGTTCATCTGGGGCTGTTAACCTGAAGCTTTGAATGTCCCTCTTCAGTGGCATGTCCTATTTAGAGTATGGTACCTTTGTTCAAGACTGTGGACACTGCTAGATCTTCTTAAGGTTTAACCTTGAAGAAGCACTGTTATTTTGGACATATTTCCTTGGTGATAATCAATCACAGCTATGACCCTGATTCAACAGGAAGGGACTACAATAGCCCTTGCATACCAAGAGGTGCGATTTGTCAAGGCCACCTAGTGCCCCATCACCCTACTACCCTCTGCAGCAGAACTTCCTTTCCTTCCTTCCATTTTCTTAAACCCCTGCTGGTCAGGTACCCACTTCCCCTGTGAACAATGATGTTCTTTGCTAAGGTTGCCAGTAGCTACCACAGGGCAAGATCCATAGTAAGGTCTCAGTGTTCACACTACTGGGCTCAACACAGTTGCCTGCTCCCCTTATTGCTGGCTTCAGGACCTCAGTGTCTCTCCCTTTTCTTCCTGTTTCAAGGGCCCAACCTTCCAGGGTGATTTTTCTTATTCCTTCTTTTCCCCAACCTCTCAGTGCAGAGGAGACCCAACACTCAGCCCTTCATGTTCCTCTCTTGGCCAATCCCACCACTTGAAAATTCTTTTCATAGCCATGGACTGCACGGCTGCATTGACCATAGACTTAGTCAATGTCCTAGATTACTTCCTATTGCTGTGATAAATACTGTGGGAAAAAGTAATATGAGAATAAAGGGTTTACTTGGTCTATATCACAGGGCACAGTTCATCGCTGAAGGAAGTCTGGGCAGGGACACAATGCATTTGTCATTCGTTTGTAGTGACACTGGCATAAACAGACCTATTGAGTGGGCTGTGCAGACAGTTATGTGCGGTGCTTGGCACTTGGAATTAACAATCAACAATTAAGTTAGAGAGTTCTGCAATGACTATACCATATACAGCAGAGTAAGTCTCTTTCTTGACTAAATAGCAAAAGTTGCCTTTAGAGCTGAAGCCCTGTGGTGGTGGCTACAGCCTTCAACATCCTGTGTACTGTTGCTCCAGATTACCTCAGAAGGTCACATACAGGGAGTGAGTGACCCAGGCCATCTAGGTCTGAGGAAGTGTCCTCTAAGATGTTTGTAAGTGAAACAGCTGTGATGTGTTTGTCAGAACACAGTCCAGATGTTAACTGATTGCCATATGCACATCTGTAGCCCATAGCCCTTCCTTGAGTCCTGACATCCCTTGCCATCTTCCTTATTGTGCTGGTCGGGTGTTTGTTTGTTTGTTTGTTTGGTTGTTGTTGTTGTTGTTTTGTCAACTTGACACAAGCTAGAATCATCTAGGAAGTGGGACTGTCAATTAAGGATTTGCCTCCATCAGATTGGCCTGTAGGCAAGTCTATGAGGCATTTTTTTTTTTTTTTTTTTGATTGGTGGTGAAGTGGGAGGGAAGAGCCCTCTTTGGGTAGTTCCATTCTGGTTAGGTGTGATCCTTGGTCCTTGGTATATAAGAGAGCAGACTGAGAGAGCAAGCCAGCACTGTGGCCTCTGCTTCAGGTCCTGCCTCCAGGTTCCTGCCTTGAACCTTGACCTGGGAGTTGTAAGCTGAAGGAAACCCTTACCTCCCCATGTTGCTTTAGGGCATGGTTCTTATAGGAGTAGAAGAAACCCTAACTAAGGCAGAAGCTGGTGCTGGAGAATGGGCTACGGATGTGACAGCCATGACTACATTGATTTGGCCTCAGGTTGAAGGGTCGATCTGAACCTCCAAGGGTATGACATGACATTGCCGTTTCTAATAAGCTCCTGGGAGAATCTGGTGTGCAGCTGGGCCAGAGCCGTTTCATTGCTGCCCTTTATCGGTTGCATCGATCATGAACATTGCAGCTGCAGAAGAGCAGATTTAATTAGAGAAGGTGGGACATTTGGGGTGAGTGGATGACAGTGTCTGGACACGTCCAAGGGTCTCACAAGTCCCATCTCTCCTGTTGTCTCGGCTTGACTTGTTTTCAATTTAGCTGATGTCCCTAGTACAAGTCATGATCAGAAGGCCGGGCTCTGGAGGGGAAAGCAAAATTCAGGAGGGCGAAAAGGAGATAAGAAACAGATTAAAAAACTCCCAAGGACTGAGATCCAGAGGAAGGAGCTGAGGGCTGGGGCTGGGGAAGGAAAATAAATGATGTTTTCCCGAATGAACTGGGCAAGAGAAGATGTTTTTCTTTACATGGCCAAAATGAGATATAAGAAAGCTCTAAAAGACAGTATTGTATTGCTTTGAACCAGGGAGGAGCTGGTTCTAACAGAATGGACAAGAGAAACAGACTCAGCCCTTCTCCTTCCAGGATGGATGCAGTGCTACAGGAATTATTGGTTCAGTCCCAGTAGGCAGAGCCAGCGCCTATGGGGCCCTCTAACCACATTTGAGTGATGGCTGTCACCTGAGAAGGAGGGAACAGGAAGGGGGTTGTCAGGAACAGTGTAAACTTCTATGTATGGCTAAATCCCAGCCACACTGAAGGGAGACCACCTCTAGCACAGGCTGGGTGCTAGGGGTGCCTTGCAGGGAATGAGAGGCCTGGTTCTCTATTGCCAGAAGGATCTGGAGTGGTGGACCATAAGGCAACAACATCTGGACACTGTCACCCAGTACTTCACACCAAGCAAAGCATCTGACGGGGGCAGCTCCACAGCAACCCTTAGGTGCTGACACAGTAACCAGAATGTTCAACCAATGATTGAGCTCAGTCTGTACAGAAAGTGTTGGGGGTACACCCAGTGGACGCATCAGAGAATAAGGCAGACGTGACCCAAGCTTCCAGGAACAGGGGAGACATGCCACATCATGTGTGCCTCAGTTACAGCTATGACCTTCCAGGAGAGTCCCCAGGAAGCAAGTCTGGATGTGACTTAACCTTCAAACCAGGACCTTTTAGGTAGTGAAAGTGGGCATCACTTACGGCTTTGATTGGACAACTAATTAGCCCTCACTGGGGCTGCCCTGGGCCAATGGGACACATAGGTGCCCTGGCACGGAGAGGCACCAGCTCCCCTTGAAATCAAGCCAGACTTCCTCTAGGAAGGGACATTTGAGCTAAGACTTAACAGATGTGTAGGATTTGACTAGCTGCCTAGATCGACTTTGTATATTGTCAGCCTGTAGACCCCTCCTGGGTGGTTGTCATTGTGATATTGGTGGGTCATTGGATAGGTGATGTTTCAGTGTCATAGTAAGTCCCTCGTGGGAAATGTCATGCTTGTCTGACAGCTCTGCCTGGGATTCTTGTCAAGGCACCAACTGGAAGCATGGGTCAACTGGCACATCTGCCGGCTCTCCCGCCTTTTGTCATGCTGCTCAGAGCAGAAGCTGGGGGCCTGGTGGCTTCTCACCTAACCCACTGTCACTCTCTTTTTCTGATGTTTGATACATCTGTTTTACCCCTGTCTTATTATGATAAACGTGCATAATATAAAATTAACCACTTCTAGGCATAGAGTTCCACGGCATTAAGTGCTGCAGCCAACACCATCAGGTTCAGAATATTTCATCTTCCCAAGCAGCAACTGCCCACAGTAAACACTAACACACTCTCTTCCTCCTCCAGGCCCTCACACCCACCACCATGCTGTCTCTCCTTGAATTCAGTTATTCCATGCTGTGGATTTGATCTAATGCTGCATGTATTGTGTTAGTCTGGTCCCCCGAATTGCACGAGAATTCGCTTGTCTGCACTTTAGACACTGAGGGACTCTGTCCCCAGTTAGTTTTGATTGGTAAATAAAGTTACCAGCAGCCAATGGGTGGACCGGGAAACAGAGGCAGGATTTTAGGATTCTCCCCCCCCCCCCCTGCAAAGGACTGAGGAAGGAGCAGGAAGAAAGAGAGTCACTATGCCAGAAAAGGGGTAGAGACCACACCTGAGGGGTGCCAGACAGAGAACATAGCCATCATGTAGGTGCTGGGAAATTCAGTCTGAGAGGGCCGCAGGTCCGGGTTCGGACAGCCAAGATGGATATCGGTTTTAGTAAGTCCTCTTGTAACTGTATTATTTGGCAAGGGAGAGCATCTCTACCCATATTATAGCGTGTGTCCGTCAAACTCTCTTCCCTGTTCAAGGTTTGGATGGCATTCTGCTGTGTGACTGTCAGCACGTTCCAACCATCCAGAGTTGGGTTGCTTCCACCTTTAGCTGTTGTGCACAGTGTTGCTGTGAACACCAGCAGAAATCTGTTCAAACCCCTGCTTTGTTTACTTTCCCATGGCTGTAACCAAATACCTGAGATGTCAACTCAAAGGAGGAAAGGTTGGCTGTGGCTCCCAGCCACATGAGCTGCAGACGCCATTGATTCTGAACTTGTGGTGAGAAGGTTCAGGACCTCATAACAGTGGGGTACGCTGTTGCAGTTATTGACTTTATGGGAGCCAGGTAGGAAATAGAGTTGGGCATGTGGGGACAGGTATGGACCCAGTGACCTGCTTTCTCCAACTGAGCTCTGCATATTAAGAGGCCACACCCATGGTGAGTCCATTGATGGGGTTAGCACCTTCATGATGCACTCATCTCTCAGCCAAACCACCAAGTCTTCAGTCGGTGAGGCTTTGGGGGAACACGCCTGTTTTCAGTTCATATGGGTTTAAACAGCAGGACAGCCAAACCATGGAGTGGGTCCACCGAGCTTTTCCCAGGAAGGACTGTGATGTTTCCTGTGATTGTGGCGCCAGGTGACAGATCCATCAACCATGTTCAGGAACTTCACATCCTTCATACCACTGTTAGCAACTGTTGAGTCACTTTACCTTTTGTAGGGACCTGTATTAATCAAGATTCTCTAGAGTGACAGAACTTACAGAGTGAATCTCTCAATCTCTCTCTCTCTCTCTCTCTCTCTCTCTCTCTCTCTCTCTCTCTCTCTCTCTCTCTCACAAGGGGTTCATTGGAACGACTTACAGGTTGTGGTCCAGCTAACCCAACAATGACTGCTTTAAATACGAGGGTCAAGAACCTAGTTTTTCTTCAGCCCGAGGATAAATGTCTCAGCTGACCTTCAGTATATTCTGAAATCACAAAGTTGGCTTGAACACCAGTGAGGGATGGACTTGCTAGTGAGGTAGGAGCAGGCAGGCAAAGAGTAAGAACTTCCTTCTTCCATGCCCCTATATAGGCTTCCAGCAGAAGGTGTGGCCCAGGTTAGAGGTGTGTCTTCCCACCTCAAAGATCTGGATCAGAAATTGATCTTCCCACTTCAAATGATCAAACTAAACTAAAATCCCTCACAGGTGTGCCCAACCATTTTGTTTTGTTTTGTTTTAGTTAGTTCCAGTCACATTGACAACCAAGAATAGCCATCACAGGATCTTTCTTTTTTCCATTTTGAAGAGGATTGTTGATTTCATGTAGCTACTTTCAAGAACAGAGTACAGTGTCCCCACAGTCTTCAGCCGTTTCCCATCAAGAGTGACATGTCACACAGTTCCAACATCGCAAGCATAATAGTTTAAGCAAGTGCTAGTGTCATTCAGTGCATACTAATGTACATGTGCATGCGTGTGTGTATGTGTGTGTGTGTGTGTGTAGACATTTAAATTTTATCACATGCAGAGATTCATGTGACAACGAAATCAGTTAAATTCCCAAAAGATATATATATACACACACATATATATATACACACACACATATATGCATATATATGTGTGTGTGTATATATATTAATATTAAGCTATTAAGCAAGTGGAAAAATTGTAAATGACAGGAAACTAAAGCCTGTGGCATAGTGAGCATTTGCGCACTGCCATCCAGCGTCAGCTCTCAGCATCAGTCTCCTCTCTCGTCCCTGAGGCTTTTCATCATTCCATCTGCAGCCATTGCAGAAGGGTAGGAGATGGGGAAGAACCACTACGGCACCATTAAGCACACCCCCTGCTCCCAGACAACAGTAACCCCTAGACATTCCCAACTAGATGCCTACCCACCCACTCCAACAGCAGCAACCCAGCCATATCCTAGGCAAGGGAAGCACAGACTGCAAAGGTATTTACTTGGCAAGGTAGACAAAAGCCACCATTTCATGCCCTATAGACAGCCCACCGAAAGACTTACTGGGGCTGGAGAAATGGCCCCTGCTGCCCTTGCATAAGACTCAGCTTTGCTTCCGAGCACACACATGGTGGTTGGTGACCATCCTTAACTCCAGTTTCTGGGGATGCTTAATTTCTGAGACCACCTGGCACACATGGGGTGCAATACATATATGCAGACAAAACATTGGAATGCGTTAAATAAATAATAAATAAGTAGAAAGTCTTCTCCCTTTACCTTCCAGACAGAGTCTGTACAGCCACTCCCTGCTGTCGGTGTCCATTGGCTATAACCAGAGAAAGTCATCTTAAGGGAAGATGGGTTTGTTATGGCTCTCACCTGCAGAAGTTTCTGTCTCCTGGCGGCAGGCTCATTTATTTCTGGGCCTGTAGTGAGGAGGTTCCTTTACCTGGCTCTTGTCTCAAGGTTCTGGAAGGTTTTAGAATCTTCCACCTGAACCTCTACAGCAGCCTCCAACCTCGTAACACTGCCTCCCCCTGCCTGGTTGCAGCCCAGAGACCCTACTGCAACCCTAGTGGCCATTCTCCTCATCCCTCAGAACTTGCACACCAAGGATGCTCCCCATATCTTTGTCTTCTAATTTCTTTCTCTGTCCCACTAGGGACATCCAGGTGCCCTCCTGCTTTCTGGCCTTTGGCAGTCTGATCCTTCTGTTTGGGATGTTCATCTTCAGATGCCACATGATCTACTGGATGCCTCCTTCTTGTCTAGGCTCAGACCTCATGTATAAAAACAGCATAGCTTGGTATGCATGGGGGGGGTTGGTTCCTGAACCTCCTTGAATCCTTCAAATATTCTCAAATACTCATGTGCTATATATAGTATAGTATACATCCTCAGAGCCATACACACCCTCTCATATATGTCTCATATATTTAATTTCTTTGGAGAGCTTTTTTGTATTGTATTTACACACATTTTATATGTAAATTTAACCCTTCTTCTGCCCAGCCCCACCCTGCTCCAGCATCTCCTGTGTCTTCTCTACCCCTTCTCAAATTCATGATCTCTTCTTTAATTTTTTTTTTTTTGTAAATGCTGCTTTTATTTCCTCAAAGGAAGGGCTATGATGAGAGCCTTACCCAAACAGTGTGAATATACATAGCTTGTGCCCATGAGCCCAGAGTGTTTCTATCTAACTTTCCCTAGGCCTAGGCCTGGAAGCTTCTAACCTCCATATAATCTTCTGCAAGCCCAGACCTTGAAGGCTTCAGCTTCATGTCTCTGTTGGCTGGCCTAGGCCTAGAATGTTTTAGCCTCCGAGACTCACTGCTGCATTAACTCACCCTTTCTAGCTCTTTCTGAACTTTGGCTGGCTGGTTCAACTCAACTAGCTATTCTGGCTCAAACTCCTTAAGCTGACTGATTCAAACTGGCTTCTCTTGGCTTCTCACTGAATTGCTCTGCTTGGAAACACTGCCTCTGAGCTTCATGAACTGAGCTGAACTGCACTGAACTCTACTGCTCTGCTTTGAACTGAGCTCAACTGCATTCAACTTAACTGCTCTAAACTGAACTGACCACAACTGAATTGAATTGAATTTCCTTCCCCCACCTCTCACTGTTCCTTAAGTAGCCTCTCTTTCCTGTCTGTTCTTATAAGAGTTGGGTATTCCTATCTCTGACTCATTCTGTCAAATCTTCCTCTGATTCATCACTTTGTCTGCCTCTCAATTTGATGTCACTGTTTGGGATTAAAGGTGTGTACCAAAGGCATGTCTGTATTCCAGCCAGAAGGATTAAAGGTGTGTGTCATGTCTGCATTCTAGCTCCATCATATCTTTGGATGTGATCCCTTGCCAGAGCAGCCATGTTGCTGGATTAAAAATCCTCTACAATTATTGTTACACATACATGTACACTTATAACCTACTGAGTCCATTTGGTGTTGCTTGTAGGTACATGTGTTTAGGACTGACCACTTGGAATTGTCCAGAAAACTCCTTTCCGGTGAAAACTGATCCTTCCTTTCTCAACAGTCATTATTGCCTATAGTTCTTCACCTAGGGATGGGATATTGTGAGATTTTTCTCCTCCCATGTTGGAGTGTTAATTGGTTTGTCATTGTGATAGTCTTGAAGCAGATACCCTGGTCCTCTGGCTCCTGCAGCTTCTGTCTTCTCTTCTTTGATGTTGCTATGTTGTAGATATATGACTTAGGGTTGGGCTTCCCATGGTCTGCTCTCTGCATTTTGACTAGTTGTGAATCTCTGTGATGGTCTCCATCTGTTTCACAAAGAAGCTTCTTTAGTGAGGGTGAAAGCTACACTGACCAGGGAAAGTGGATGCAGGTTCCATTGTAAGCAGGCCTGCAAGTGTTGAGATAGTTAAGGGGTTTGAGTCTCCAGATGACTGCCTGTGCCAATACAGTGTAAATCCTCTGCAAATACTGATTTCACTCCAGCTGGAGGGGAATGGGTCTGCTCGGTGCTGATGGAGTTTTCATTTTCAGAACAGTTTCTGTCTGAGGTTGGGTGGACCTGGGGATTTGGAGACCAGGACACTGAGCCAACCACAACTTATATCTCCCTCTGCATCCACCTGATACCTTATTCTATGTTTCCAGCTGATGGATGAGAGGCATAATCAGATGATTCCATGGACTTGGCCCACGAGTACCCTGTGGGATGGATGGAGTGAATGAGGCCAGATACCTGTTCCCTGTTCCCCCAAGGATTGCCACGGGCCTCCCTCTGGTCACAGTCACTGTTTAAACATTGCAAACTCTTCTTCAGTGGCCCACTCTCTGGTAGGAGCCCAACCCCTGTGATAACCTTGTTACTCAGCTCTCCTTGGTGACTCTCTGAGTCCATCTCTGTGCCTATTCTCTCTCTCTCCCTTCCTCCCTCCTTCTTTCTCTCCCTTCCCCTTCTCTCTCTCTCTCTCCATTCTCCATTTCTTCTTCCTCATTATTTATCACCTTTTCGTATGGTACACGTTACACCTTCCTGCATTACTTGTCATCTGAATCTTCGACCTGGGACAGCCCTGTCCTATTGCACAATCTGTGTATCTTACAGCCCCAGCAGTCTCCATTCACAAACTGTGATGAGATACAGCAAAGGTGACTCTTGGTGTTGTACAACAGTGACCCTAACACTCAAAAATGTGAAAGCCATTGCGTGGGTAGGGGAGCTGTTTCCTGAATGCCTAGAAATGAACTTAGCTCACTCTGGTCTCACAAGGTTTTCTTTAAGGACCATCAATCTCTTTTCCTCCCTATAAAAAGAGGATCCTTACCTAGAGGTATCTAGGGCTCTTTGTAAAATCCTTGAGGGTAGTGTGCCGGCTGGTTTTGTCAGCTTGACACAAGCTGGACTTATTTGAAAGAAGGGAACCTCAGTTGAGAAAATACTTCCATAAGATGGGATTGCAGGAAAGCCTATAGGGCATTTTCTTAATTGATAAGCCCATTGTAAGTGATACCATCCTAGGTTCTGGATTCTTTAAGAGAGCAAGCTGAATGAGCCATGAAGAGCAAGTCTGTTCACGTCCTCTGCATCAGCTCCTGCCTCCAGGTTCTTGCCCTGCCCGAGCTCCTGTCCTGACTTTCTTTGATAATATACAGTGATTTGGAAATATAAGTCAAATAAACCCTTTCCTCCCCACCTCAGCAGTGGTAACTGTGGGAAGCCACATAATGCCATTACAAGATGGTGCTGGCTACTGCTGGACACCGCCCATAAGTCCTGGTAAACAACCAATGTGCGCATGTGCAAAAGGGTTTTCACGCCAAGTCACAGCTCATCCCAGAGCATGCAAATGAGGGACTGAAAGCAACACCAATCAGGTATGGCCACGCCACTCCTAAGCCTATTTAACCAGCGCCAGTTTTGGGGCTCGGGGTCTTTCGCCTACTCAGTCAAACTCTCCCAATAAACGTGTGCAGAAGAATCCTGTTGTGGCGTCTTCCTTGCTGGCGAGTCGGGCGTCTACAGGTAACCCTATCAAGGACAGGTAACAACTGTATCTTATTGCTTACCCAGTGTCGTGGTTGTTGTCTGTGTGCCTCTCTAGGCTAAGTCCTGACCCATCCATATAGGAACATCTGGCATGAGGAGCCCCATCTGACATGTCAGGTAGGACTTACTCAGTGGTGCCATTGTGGCACCAGGCTGTATGACAGCTTCCAGCACTCAGAATGTGTACTTGGGTCCCACCCTCAAGTCTCAGCTGTGAGCCTGGAGATGTGTCTGGTCCAGGATGTGCCCAGGAGATACTTTTGAACTTCCTGATAGGTCTGAATGAATTGCCTTTCTCTTTCCATGTCCCCCTCACACTATATAACCCAGAACAAATTGGTCTTGATCCTGAGATGAGTTCCCCAAAGGGGAGGTCAGGATGATCCTGACCATCAAGTTGACCCTGAGGACTTGTGAGAGGCCAGTACTAGATATGGAATTTCAGGATGCAGCAGGCAAACAGGCTGCCCCTTCACGTCTTCCCTAACTTTTCCCAACAGCCTTGTGAGCAGTAGCGATAGCTCCCTTGCCTTTGTATGGTGGTTTGAATATGCTTGGCCCAGAGAGTGGCACTATTAGGAGGTGTGGCCTTGGTAGAGGAAGTGTGTAAGTGTGGGGGAGGGCTTTGAGACCCTCTTCCTAGCTGCCTGGAAGCCAGTCTTCTAGTGTCCTTCAGATTGAGATGTAGAACTCTCAGCTCCTCCAATGCCATGCCTGCCTTGCCTCCCACCTTGATGATAATGGACTGAACCTCTGAAGCTGTAAGTCAGCTCTAATTAAATGTTGTTCTTTATAAGAGTTGCCTTGGTTATGGTGTCTCTTCACAGCAATGGAACCCTAAGAAACCTTGCCCTGCATGGCTCCTTTGTTCTCATCAGATGTTGGGTCCATTCTGGCCAGCTCACTTGCTATCTCTTGGCAGGGTGGCTTTCTGTGCCATGCCCTCCTCCCTCCAGGGGACAGGGCCCAGAGGCACCCGTGGATGTTCTTTACTTGATTGAAAGTGCTGTGGGTAGCAGAAGAGACTTGAGAAAGGACAGTGATGAGAGGAGCCATTAGGTACTAATGCCACCCACCATCACTGCACAGCCTGGCCGGCTTCTCTCAGGCCAGCTGAGTTGGGGTTAATTAGCTTCTGGACTTCTTCTCTGTGGGGTATCTCCTTAATCATCTGCCACCTGCCCCTCTCCAGTCCAGCAGAGATGAGAGTTCTGGTAGCAAGAACTGACCTAGGGCCAGTGGACCAAGGGCAAGTCTCAGAGAGCTCAAGTCTCACATGCCCCAGTGGCCCCACTGCCTGCTCCCCTAGGGAAACTAAGGAACATGGAGGTAGGGACTGATCTGGGGTCCTTTTTTTGGGTGGCAGAATCATGAAGCAGCCTGGCATTTTTGGATTCAAGTCTAAGGCTGACAGTCTCAAAATGCTTTTATTCGACCTGTAAACTGAGTTCCATTGCACTGTGTTAAGAAGTCAAGGCTTCACAGATGACTAAGTCGGAGGGAGATCCTCCTCCCATGGGCTCACTCTGCAGTGGAGGACACCCCACTGAAAAGGTTAGCAAGCAAATAAATGGGTGATAGCAGAGTGTGGACGGATCGCAAGGGTGGCAAACTGTGATACCCAGGATGACCATGGACTGCCTTACATAGGGAGTGTGGTTTAATGCATTTTGCTTCATAGCGAGACCTGATTGTCAGGGCAATTGTATTAATGAGATCACAGGACTCATGTCTTTCTCTGAGACAGAGAACTGGTCTTCATAGGCATGGGTCATCCTCACAAGAGCAGGTACTTGCAGGAGGTGCCTGGCGACTCCCCTTGGTCTCTGGTACACAAGCTGCCAGCTGGTCCTTCCGTTTTCCCACTATGTAGGGAACGCCACAAGTCACACCAGAAATAGGATCTGTGACTGCCTGATCCTGGACTTCCAGCATCCAGAATAACAGCTAAACAATGTCCCTTATTATTGACCTGCCTCAGGGTTTTGGCTGCAGCAGCACAGCATGAACCATGCCTCCAGGGCGGACCCCAGGGAAGTCCTTTCTGAGGAGATAACTAATTCCCTAAGATAACAAGCTTTTCTTTATCAGTTCCTGGCTAACAAAGAAGGATGGCATAACAGAGACAATTATACTTTCACAGCCCCCAGTGGCAGTGTAGAGACAGGGTTGGGGAGTTGAGCATTGCAAACACCACAAAGAAAACAGCAAGATCCTGCGTCCCTTTACAATGTGGTACCAAAGAGTCTTTAGAAAATCAAAGGTAAATCTGGGGCTCAGGAAATGTCTCAGTAGGTAATACCCATGCAAGAATGAGAATCTGAATTTGAATCCCAGAGCTCATGCCCCTGCCCCCTAAAAACAAAAAGGCTAAGCACAGTGGCAAGTGTTTGTGACCCCTGTGTTGGTGGGAAACAGACAGGAGAGTCCTTGAGGCTCTATGGCTAGCCCTTGTGCAAAAGTGTAGCACCTGAGGGACAACATCAAAGTTGCCCTCTGATCTCCCCACATGCATGTGTGCATGCGCACAAGCACACACACACACACACACACACACACACACACATACATACATGCATATACACATTCACACATACATACATGCATACACACATGCACACACATGTGTACATACACACAGGTATGCACACACATGCATGCACACATACACACATGCACACACATGTATGCACACATACACACACAGGTATACACACATGCATGCATACCCACACATGCACACACATACACACATAAAAATTATTAAATAAATGTTAGTTTAAAAAAATAAAGTATATTTTAAAGGGGGAAAACTGTCAGAAAAGACACTTAAAACTATCGGAATCTTCAGACACATGGAAAGTCGCCACCATGAGTGAACTTAGTTTAGTTCCTGGTTGAAATAAACCACCTAAAAAACATTTTATGACGTCTATGAAAGAAGTTCCTACTAAACAGTGAACACTCAGTGGTGCCCAAGAATGACTGGTATTTAATGTGATAATGGGACTGTGGCTGTTTTTAAAAGTCATTCTCATTTTTAAAAGATGTGCTGAAATATTTATGAATGCACGCCAAAAGAATACATCTGGAATTTGCTTCCAGCTAACGTCTGAGGGGAGGGGCAGATGGGGGTAAAATGGAACCAAGTTGGTAGTGGTGATGCATATCACATATTCTGACTATTTTTATACTTACTGGAAGTTTCTGGACTAAAAAGAAATGAAGGGAATTGGGGTACTTCTGAGAGAGACTGTGGATAGTGGAGGCCACAGAACCAGAAGGGTAGGGAGTCCATCTACCTTGATCAATAGTAGGCATCTACTGTGGCTAATGTGGAGAGTGGCCCCCTAAAGGTCAAGAAAATGAGATATTATGCATCCAGACTGGAAAGAAAGAAAAACCATCACTGTTTGTAAGAGTACATGGCCTTGCAGATGGAAAATCTGAACTAATGCATTAAAGAAAGAGTGGAGGTAATGAATGAGTCCAGGCAGGTCATAAAGCAGGTCAATGTATAGAAGCCAATGCTACTTATGTACACTAGCAATGGAAACCCCACCAATAAAATGACAGCATGATTTCATTTATAATGAAAGGCTCAGAATACCTCGAATGAACAGAGAGACAAACCACATGAACGCTATGGGCTTGGCTCAGCAGGTTGGATAAAATGGCTGCTGCAAGGTGTGGTTGAGGAGAGGTTTTATTGTAAATATAAGAGAGACGTTAACTAGAGGCATCTGGAAGGGTCCAGAGCAGAGAGAGAGAGAGAGAGAGAGAGAGAGAGAGAGAGAGAGAGAGAGAGAGAAGCCAGCAGAACTGACCAGGTCATGAGAGGGGAGGTTCAGGGAGCAAGGGAAGAAGGGAAGTGAGGTGAAGACAGGGGAGAGAGCACACACGCAAAATGGATGGGTTATGGAGGAATCAGTAGCTGGGGAAGGGAAGCAAAGTCCTGGGCTGGAGAGGTTTAGGGTGGGAGGCAGGAAGGGCAGAGGGGCCACAGGTACTGAGTAACCCTGGGCCAGTGTGCACCACCTGAGCCATTTGTCCTGAGGTTCTTTGGGACCTGACACAAGTAAAGGTGTTCCTCCCCAGATGTGTCAACCTGAGTTCTATCCCCAGAACCTACAGAGTGGCGGGTGAGGACCAGCTATCTCAAGTTGTCCTCTGACACATACACCAACCATACCATGGTCTGCGTGCCCCGTGCCCAGTAAATAAAGGGAACACTAAACTGTTTGGAGAAGATTTTCACATTAGAAACTATGAAGGGAAGTTTCTTTGCAAGCCATCAAAAATGCTCCGCACAGAGAAAGATGCCTGCACTGGAAGACATGGCTTTCCAGATGTCTGTGCTGCCAAAATCTACTCACAGATTCTACCCCTCTTACCAGACTTAGAGTTCTCGTTCTCTCTCTCTCTCTCTCTCTCTCTCTCTCTCTCTCTCTCTCTGAAAGAATTGACAAACTGATTCTAAAATTCATATGGAAATGCAAGAGACCCAGAATAGAAAAAAAAAATGTAAGTGAGTCACATTTCTCATATTCAAAAGTTCCTGTGCCGAAGACAGGAGAGATTCACAGGTGCAGCACATAAACCAGGGTAAGAGAACTGAGACGCCCTCCAGTGTGACCAACTGACTGTGCCAAGACATTCAACTGGAAAGAGAGTCTTCTCACCCAATGGAGCTGGGAAGACTGGCTCCATATGCCAACCAATCATCGTCCCTCAAACTCCAGTCAATGTGGATCATGGACCATTTACAAATTAGACCACGAACTATTTGCCTCTTAGATATGATACCAAAAACATAACCAACAAGAGAAAAATGAATACATTGGACTTTTATCAAAATTAAAAGTTTTAGTGTAATTTTAATTAGGGCTAGCAGGACATGGGTGCTGAGTGCAAGAGTGATGCTATCTTAAGAGAATATGGCTGATCAAACTTTTTTTTTATTTATGTGATTTCCTGATATGAACATATCCCATCAATGGTGAGAAAGACACGCACAGACAGTGTGAAATCCAGGGGAAATTTAAGCTGAAATGCTACCACACGGAATGCATCGTGACTGCCGTCTCCATGGCCACAGAACTCCTGGAGAGGATGCATCTTCTTATAGTAGGCAGCTGCTGGCTGGAGGTGTTGGCTCAGCAACAGGCAGACTCCTGCTATGGCGCTTTGCTGTCACGTCAGAAGTGCATAGGAGTTAACTTCCATTTGTCCTGGTTTTAAAGTGTGTGTGTGTGTGTGTGTGTGTGTGTGTGTGTATGTGTTCCAGTGCCCAAGGAAGCCAGAAGAGGCCATCAGATGCCCTGAAGCTGGTCTTCAAGGTGCTTGTGGACTTCCTGACGTGGGTGCTGGGGACAGAACTGTCCTCTAGAAGGACAGTGAACTCTTAGACTCAGCACCTTCTCTCTAACTCCCAATTATTCACTTTTAAGAAAAAGATGGTTTTTAGAATATTACAATTTTTTCAAGTGGAAAAGTGGCTAGCAAAAAATAAAAAATAAAAAAATAGAGACAGGCTGAATGCATGGTGATGCTACATGACTGGCTTAGATCTGGGGAAGTTTCAGGCCAGCCAGAGTAACATAGGAAGAAACTGCCAAAAGAGAAAGGAAGGAAGGAAGGGAAAGTGAAGAGATGAGCTCATGTCAACCTTACTACAAAGAGGGCAACAATGCAGGTGTCCGTCAACCAAGAATGGATGGGCACACTGTGGTAGATAGATCTGTACAATGAAATAGCACTCCAATAAAAGCCAGACTGTGTAGACCCAGTGTGTGTTATTCCATTTGCATGCAGCAGAAGGACAGGTACATCTAATTCATGGTGATAGAGATCAGAACAGTGACAGCCTAAGGGATTTAACTGGAAAGGCACAGAGATCCATCGCAGGGTAACAGAAATATCCCTTGTTCCCCGAATGGTGTGGATAACCTCTGTCAAAGATCAACATTTGCACACCCAGGACCCCTGCAGGTCAGTGTGTAAGTTTTGCTTTTATTTGTGAGAGACAGATGAGAGATTACAGGGTGCGTTGTACAAAGAAGAGCCATGCATTCAGGGCTAAAGTGTCTATGGCCTGAGGGCTAGAGAGAAGGCTTGCTGGTTAAAAGCACTGGCTGCTCTTGCAGGGAACCAGAGGTTCAGGTCCTAGCACTGTATGGTGGCTCACAACTTCCTGTAACTCCGGCTGCAGGGGATCTGATACCTTCTTCTAACTTCCCAAAGTACCAAACACGCACACGTATATCTGGGCACATACATCATGCATGTGGAACACTCATATATCTAAAAACAAAGTAATCTATTCATTTCAGGGGGCCAGACGATGAGCAGGTGGGGTGGGCATAGGGCTCTGGCCCTGCCTTTGTTTGTGTCTATTCCCCCCATGTGCCTCCTAGGCAGAGCAAGTGAGGCTTCTGGGAAATCTCATTTAAAGTGTCAGCCATGTCTGCCTGTGGCCACTCCAGGATTTCCGACCATGACATAAAGTCCTAGCAAGGAGAATGACTCACTGTGGGGGTAGAGCCAAGGGGAGCTGAGGCTACGGCCAGCGGAGGCAGGATATAAGGACACAAAGATCTGAATTTTGGGAACAGACCAAACCAAAGACATTCAATGTAAGCTCAGTTAACTCTTCTGTAAAATGACGTGGGGGTTGTGTGGGGACATCAGGTCATGCCCCTTAGGGAAGGCGTGGTGAACTGGCAAACTAGGGAGGGGCTTAGCGAAACAGGGAGGAATCTGGGTGTAAATCTGACATTAGTGTGATCTCTTAGGGGCTGTAGAATTGCTTAAGCAACACAGAGGTGCCCCTGCATCAGCTGAGATGGGCCAGAGTTCCGTACTCCCATCTCAGCCATTAGTCCTAGAGTCTGGGGGTTTCTGTCCTGAACAACTCTCCAGAAATAAGGAGGCTGGGCAGTTGTGAATTCTTAGGAGCCAGTGAATATGTAGTTGAAGGATGGGTGCCTGATTTACTCTGAGTCGAAAAGACCCCCTACTAGAGCTTCTGTGACATGGAGCAGGTCATGAGGAAGTGTTAACTGTGTTTTGGCTGCATAAGGAAAAGCACCCCATCCCAAAGGGATGTACACCCCATCTATTGTAGAATGGAATCACTGGCTATAAGCTATGGCTGAAGTTCTTGACAGCCAGAAGCTGGCAAGGGCCCTGCCCTAGTGCCTGCATGAGAAAGCTGGGCTTGCCTGGAGAGTGGATGGAGTGGTGGGGAGGGTCCTTTAGGCTTTCAGACCCCGGAAACCTGTGGCCTGCTCCTGCCAGTTTCCCATAACATCTGCTTCCAGATGTTCCCACCCACTGACCCTGAATCAGCTTTGTGTCTCATGGGTCCACCGGTCCCGTATTCCCACTCTGTCTGTCTCTGGTTTTTGTCATGTACATTTAGAAGTCTGTGTGCTGACCCTGGTTATGCCAGGATCTGCTCAACCCAGAACACTTCTGAGAGTGCTTTCTAGAAAGAGGGAGCTGGTCCTGTTCCTGGATCGTTCACATCTTCATGGACGGAAAGACAGTAGACTTTTGTGCTGGTTAGTGTTTTGTCAACTTGACACAAGCTAGGGTCATCTGAAAAACTGCCTTCAATGAATGGTCAAACGGCAAGACTGGGAGGCACTTCTTTTTCTTTTCTTTTTTCTTTGTTTTGCTTGTTTTTAATAAAGGCTTATTTTTATTTATTTGTATAAGTGTTTCGCTGCACTTTTGTATCTATACCATGTGTGTGTAGTGTCTGAAGAGGCCAGAAGATCCCTTGGAACTGAAGTATAGAGAGCTGTGAGCTGCTATGTGGGTGCTGGGACCCAAATCCAGGATCTCTGCAAGAGCAGCTGGTGCTGTTAATAGTTACTCTACCTCCCCCATTTCATGATTATTGACTGATGTGGGTGGGCCCAGTCCATATTGTGCCATGATGCCCCTGGGCAGGTGGTCTTGGGTTATATATGAAAGAAGGCTTAGCAAGCCAATACACAGCATTCTTCCTCATTCTTGTCTGTTTCGGTTCCTGCCTTGGCTTCCCTTCATGATAGACCACAAAAGATTAAATAAACCCCTTTTCTCATGTTCCTTTTGATCATGGTGCTTACAATGCAATAGAAATCTAACGAGAATCAGATGGACCTCGCTTTGACTCCAGCTCTGTCATCTGCTAGCTGTGGGATCCTGCTCAAGTTGTTATCCATCTCTGGCTGCCAGCTTCCTCTTCCTTAAACATGCATATCCTAACACCTCTGTTCAGAATGGGAAAGGGGAGAAGTAAGAGCTTTATCACATTTTGTGTCTTGCAGCACATGGTAGACATTTCCTTACAAGCAGACCCCTTCCTCTCTCCTGGAAGAGACCTGACACCCCTAAGGGGCAGCTTGCATGGATTCACCATGGTACCAGGCCACTCATCCTGTCTGCCTGGCCTTGGGGGTTTTCTTCAGTTCTGGGTGCCTTGTCCTGCAGGCTTCTGTTTCCTGTCCCAGTGACTGCCCTTCAAAGGCTCAATTGTCTGTTGTCTTCAGAAACCTCGCTCTCATGGGCACCTGGTCACACTTTCCGAGCAGAACGGTTTCACTAAGTTTTTTTTTTTTTTTTTGCCAGGAACTGGTCTTTTGTTCACAGCCCAGAGAAGTTGACGGGGGGGGGGGGGGTGGTTCAGGCATCACCAGTGTGGTCTTCAAAAGGAGTAGTTCTGGAAAGAAGGTGGGGCTCAGTCTGAGAGTGATGGACAGATGATGCCAGGTGACTCCCAGGGGCCACAGGCTGAGCAGAGCTTGAGATCAGACACATCAGACGCCAGACACATCCACCCATTCCCTTAAGGACTCCTACCGTGCCAAGAAAGGCAGGGTTGGTGACAGGGCTGCCAAAGCCAGATAATAGTTCTCACAGCTGGGGTGGAAGTTGGGGGACAGCTACCAGCCATGTCCCCCATTTCCACTCATGGTGCTGTCTGATTCCACGAGACCCAAACAGATTTCCTTAGCCCTCATCCTGGAAATGGCACTATTTTCCAAAGCATAGCGACACCGAGAATGGCGCTTATCACGCCAGATCGGGTCATTTTTTTCCTCCTCTAGAAACATGATTATTCCCAAGAGATAGTCTGGCTAATTGTTTTATAAAAACTTGGTGTTGGTGGCTTCCTCGTGGTTTCCATTATATTCACAGTTTTAGAAGCAACACACATGCATTAAGATTTACTGTGTTCACAGTACATAATGGATTATAATGTGAATATAGTGAAGGACTGATAAAGGGCATTAAATGTTTAATTTTATTTTATGTATATTTTGCCAGCATGTGTGCATATGTACCATATATGTACCTTGTATCCTCAGAGGCCAGAAGAAGGTACTGGGTTCTCTGGAACTGTTATAGATGGTTCTGAGTTGCTAGGTAGGTGTAGGGAATCAAACCCAGGTCCTCTGGAAAAGCAACCGGCTCTGAACCAGTAATCTGATGCTCTGGTTTCCAGTTTAATGAAATCTTCCCTGTTTATAACCCTGCAAAATCTACGTGAATCAAGGGCTACATCATTCCCACCATACCCAAAAGGCCCCTGGGACTTTTCAATCAATAGCCCAAATCCCACCCTCCCTACCACAAAGTAAACACCACCCCCAATTTGCCACCAGAGCTGGGCTCTGCCCAGTTTTAAACTTCATATAATGAAACCATATGGTCTGCAGTCTCATTCAGTTAATATAACAGTCCATACGTGCTGCATTATCTATTGTCATTCTGTAATATGACCACGACTTGTTAAATGGCTTCCAGGGGACAAACAAAAACTGATTGTTTTAAGCAGGACAGTCATGGAACATACTAAATTTTAAGGAGTGGAATATGAAGGATGAGGGATGGCAAGAGGGTTTAGAATGTGAAGGAGCTTGCTGCCAAGCCTGACAGCCTGAGTTTGATCCCCAGGACTCACAGTAGAAAGAGAAAAGCGACTCTTAGAAGTTGTCCTCTGACCTCTACATGTGTACTGTGGCATGCATGTCTGCACACGTGTGCACACGCGCACACACAAGCACTTTAAGTAACTAATGAAATAAGTAAATGGATTTCAAGTTGAATGGGAGGAAATTTAGAGATCATGCTCAACTTCCTCAATTTCTGTGTGAGGTCCAGAGAAGGGAAGTGACTAGGCCAAGCCCAAGGTCACACAGCTTTTTGAGGCTGAGCTGAGGCTAAGCCAAATCTGCTTCTCCAGGCAGCTGGAACTAACTTTCCTTATTTTGGTTAGTTGGTTGGTTTGTCTTTAGTTTTGTTTGTTGTTTGTTTATTTTGAGACAGAGTTTCTCTGCGTATTCCTGGCTGTCCTGGAACTAACTCTGTAGACCAGGCTGGCTTCAAGCTCACAAAGATCTGCCCTGCCTCTGCCCCTGAGTGCTGGGATTAAAGGTATACACCACCACTGCCTGGCTGGAACTACTTTTTAAAGATATTTATTCATTTATGTGTACTCAAGCACACACACACTCTGTGTGTATCTCTCTCTCTCTCTCTCTCTCTGTCTGTCTCTGTCCCTCTCTCTGTCTCTCTCTCTGTGTCTCTCTGTCTCTGTCTCTGTCTCTGTCTGTCTCTCTGTCTCTCTGTCTCTCTGTCTCTCTGTCTCTCTCTCTGTCTCTCTGTCTCTGTCTCTCTGTCTCTGTCTCTGTCTCTGTCTCTCTGTCTCTGTCTCTGTCTCTGTCTCTGTCTCTGTCTCTGTCTCTCTCTCTCTCTCTCTCTCTCTTTCTCTCTGTGTGTGTGTACATGGATTTGAAGGAAGTTATGAATTAGCTAACATGGCTACTAAGAAGGTCCTCTGGAAGAACAAGAGCTCTAACTGCTGAGCCAACACTTCAGTCCCCTGCCTTTATCTATTCCTCTCCAGTCCTATCCAGTCTTGTCCTGTCCTGTTCTGTTCTGTCCTGTCTTATCCTATCCAGTCCTGTCCTGTCCAGTCCTGCCCTGCCCTGCCCTATCATCTGCTGTCCTTTCCTCTCCTCTCCTTGCCTTGCCTATTTCTTTCCTGCCCCTTCTCTCTATACCTCACTTAATCTATTAAATAGGTACACAGAAGCAATCCTTTACAACCTAAAAGGCTTGCGAGTTTTTCTGCACACACAATATGTTCCCCTGGGAACATATGATAAAATTTATTTCTGAGGTGTCAAAACTGTGTCTGTTATGAAGTAAGACCGATTTATAAGTATTCATAAAAGATAAAGAAGAGCAACTAATGATTCATAAGAAACAGACTGTTTATATCAGAGTTCGTGTGGTGGAAAACCCCAAACAGGGAAGTCCTCAGTTCTCAGCTTGCTTTGCACAAGGCTGAAATCTGGATGCTCATGTGTGTTCCAAGCCTGATTTCACTGGTTTTTTTTTTCCCACCTTTTATGGCTGTAGAAAAAAAATGTTAAGTCAGATATAACAGGGTTCACATTATGGTCTCTGTTTTTGAGGCTTTGTTATGTCGTAGCTTGCTTTCTATTGCTCTGATGAAACACCATGCATGACCAAAGGCAACTTAGGGTGGAAAATGGTTACTTCAGTTTATAGCTTGTAGTTTGTCAGCCAGAGAAGTTGGAGCAGCATCTCTCTGCAGAAACCTGGAGGCAGGAACTGAAGCAGAGCCTCCTTTGGAATACTGCTTACCAGCTTCCTCCTCAAAACCAGGCTTTCTTATAGCACCCAGGACTACCGGCCCAGGGTCAGCACCACCCATGTCGAGTTAGGCCCACCCACATCAATCAAGAAAATTGATTACCCACAGGCTCGCCCTGCAAGCTAATCTAGTGGAGGCACTTTTCCAAATTGATTCTAGCTAGTGTCAAGTTGACATAAAACTAGATGGCACAGTTACCACATAGTTCACTCCTATGAACTTCAATTTCCCCTGCAGAGTGGGCACAGACAGTATCAATTGTCCTGCCACGATGCCAGGGGCATCTTTTCAGGTACAAAGTAGATTCTCGATGCATCCTCTTGGGATGAATTTGGATATTTGGATTCAGAAAGAGTTCCTTGGGGAGATGAGGTGTGTCTGGCAGAGCAAAGGCAAGGAAATGGGAGTCTAGTCTGTGTTATGTGGGAAGCCATATTTTTCCTATAAATTTTGGCATTTTTTTCTTGGCAAGGGTTGTGTGCCTTTCAAGTCTCTGGCGCCTGGCTCTGTTTATCTGCTCCCTCATCTCAGGAGTAAAGGGCAGGAAATGGCCAGGTTTGTGAAGTTTAGGCCTCAGTGTAACTGGTAGTTAGGGTCTAGGCCAATGTTTTCAGGTTATTGGATTCTTATTTAAGGAATTGAAATGAAGATTTGCACAGATCACAAAGGTAGCAAGATGATTTTATTTAATACAAAGCAATAATACAAATCAGAAGGAAATTAGCTGCCAAGAATGACAGGGGCCACTTGGATGAGGCTGCTCAAGGCCACTGGTTATTATATAGGGTTTTCTTTTGAGGGGTTCAAAAGGAGGAGGAATTTGACTGCCAAGGGGCATAGCAAGGAAGTTCTCTATTTTGATTGGCAGATATGTTTTTCGTAAGCTTCTGCCCAGTGAGCATGTCCCTTCCCATTATGCATCCAATTTTGATCATATGCAATTACGCACAGGCATAAGATGGTAAATAGAATATTCTCCCTAAAAGTTCACTAGTAAGACAGTTTAGCCCCAAATTTGTTCAGGACAGATTGACCATCTTACATACTGGTCTATACTGGGAATATGTTTGAATTGAAATGGAAGAGAAACTGATTCCATTATTTAGAGAGGGCTGTGTGTGTGTGTAGCTCAGTGCTGGAAGAAGGCCTAGGTTACCAGGTACATTGTTAAGAAGAGAGGTGTGTGTACAGTGTATGCATGAAGGTCTAGGTTTTCATGTGCATCGTTAGAAGGCTTTATATAGCGCAACAGAGTGGAGTCCTAGGTTGCTATGCTTGCCTTTCTCAACAGATTAAGAGTGGGGCCTTGATAGTCACACAGCTGGGTCTGGATCTTATTCTGGGGTCCTAGGTAGGTCTATTTTCTGTTTCAGTGATAAAATATTATGACCAAGGCAACCTATAGAAAATTTTGTTTGGGCTTACAGCTCCAGAGAGCAGATCCATAATGGCTGGAGCAAAAACCCAAGAGGTCACATCTCAACTGCAAGCATGAAGCAAAGAGTGGGGTGAGACTGTGAGTTCCCAAAGGCTGCCCCAGCAAGGCTGCACTGGGTTCCATACCCCCCCCCCCACAAAAAAAAAAAAAAAACATCAGTACCATCTCAGGACCTGTTCAAATACAGGAGCCTATGGGTGACATTTCTCATTTAAACTACCACAAGGGGCAACAGCATTTGACTCTCCAGAATCTCGGGTGGCCTTAAGAAGGAGGCCTTGATCTCTTGTGAGGCTATGCCAGTGCCTGGCAAACACAGAAGTGGATGCTCACAGTCAGCTATTGGATGGAACACAGGGCCCCCGGGGAGGACCTAGAGAAAGTACCCAAGGAGCTCAAGGGGGATGCAACCCTGTAGGTGGAACAATATGAACTAACCAGTACCCTCTGAGCTCATGTCTCTAGCTTCATATGTAGCAGAAGATGGCCTATTCAGCCATCATTGGGAAGAGAGGCCCCTTGGTCTTGCAAACTTTATATGACCCAGCACAGGGGAATGCCAGGGCCAAGTAGTGGGAGTGGGTGGGTAGGGGAGCAGGGGCAGGGGGAGGGTATAGGGAACTTTTGGGATAGCATTTGAAATGTAAATAAAGAAAATATCTAATAAAAAAAAAAAGAAAGAGGCCTTGAGATTTGGAGGTCTTGGGGGTAGGTTGGTGTTCTGGATGGGCTGGGGTAGGAATCCCTATTCCTAGAGATGTGTGGTGTGATCTTGTGTGGGTTCAAGTTTCTCTTTGAGCCTCTGTTTCTTCCTCTGCAAATGAAGAGGGTCACTCCTGTTGGGAGGATCATATGAGGCAAGCATGGGCGAATGGTAACCAGCCCTCTGCCCTACCGTCTAACAATGACTGAGACATTTTCAGATTATGCCATCCCATGGACCTGGTGTGTAACTGAAGCCCTTCCATCAGACCCTGGGCAAGACAGGTGGCTTCAGGGAAGCTAAGCTGCATCTAGGGGTCTCTGGTTGACAGAGGCTGTTCACTAGTGCCATCCTCTGAGTTCGCCGTTTCCGACATAAGACAGAACCACAAGTGTCAGAGGATTAAGTGGCACAATGGCAAAGCGTTAAACAGAGTCCAGTCAAGTGCACTGGCTCAAGGAATGGGTTGTGGACTCAAGTGGGGTTTGGATTCTGTCTCTAGGTCTCTAGTATTTCCTAGATGTACTAAGTTAGGAAATTGCTTAAGCCTTGGGCCGCAATACCTCTACGTGTAAAGGGAGGACTTAGCAATACCAGATGATGTTTCCATAACACAAAGACAACAGACAGGAAAAATCACAATGACTGGCAGTTAACCAGACCTATGTGGTAGGATGTGGCGTCCTCTGGGGAATGGGACTCCATGTTCTTTAACTTCCCTGTCTGTCACTGCCATGGAATTGGACCTTAATCAGTTAGAGAAACATAATTAGATTTTAGTTAGGCTCTTTTGTTTAAAAAAAAAAATCTCTAAAAGGACTCTCTTTCTGGAAGGGGACATAGTAATTGAAAAGAATGTGGATTCAGACCAACCATGGAATTCTGAGTCATACACAAGTCATGTGACCATGGACAAGTCACTTCCTCTCCATGGAGTGTCTTCCTTCTCTGCAGAATGTGGATAATTACTGCAGCACCACTGGGCCCCTGAGGGTGTGATAGGACTCTGGAGGCTAAAGCCCCAGCCAAACTCTCTTTGGCTCAGGGCCAGCTCTTGAAGTCTGCAGCTTCCTGGCTTGAAAGCGTCCACAGAAGCAAAGCTTTGGCTCAGGAGTGCCCCGTGACTCCTGGCCAGAGGGAACCAGCATTTGCAGCTTGTTCTATTGCTCTCTCTCAGCCCAGATTCCTGGCTCCTCTGCTCTCCTCGGGTGGTGATAGCCTAGCCCGCTCAAGGGTAACGCAGACATCTAGCCTCTGGTGCCTCCAGCTGGGCAACTTTGAGACCCACACTCTTGTGTGAGCAACATCATTCCCCTGACCCTCAGTCTCCCCTTTGGGGGCTGTGTTAAAAGTGGTCCTTTCCTCAAAGGGCGCTTAGCTTGTGCATGGTGATCAGGGCTGGCATGAGGTGACCACTGGTCATCCATTCCAGAACTGTCTGCCGAGCACCTACTGTGTGCTCTGTGTATAGGTGTAAGATGGACGGACTCATCTCTTCCTTGGGGGTCTCTAAGTCTAGTTGGGACAGTAATATGAATAATGACATCCAAAGTTGTAAGTGTATTCTTAGTCTGTTTGGGAATAGCTGGGACAAAAAGTGCCCGGTATGGTGGCACACACCTTTAATTGCAGCAGGCAGGAAGCAGAGGCAGGAGGATCTCTGTAAGACCAACCATTCAAGGCCAGCTTAGCCTACATAGACAGTTCCAAGCCACCAAAGGCTATAGAACAAGATCCTGTTTCAAAACATTATAATACAACACACACACACACACACACACACACACACACACACACACACACACAAAGGAACGAACACACACACACACAGTACCACCACCACCACCAAAAAGGTTGTATTCATTGCTTTATGGCTAATTTTGATTGTTATCTTAATAGACTTTAGATCCCTACAGGGACAAATCTCTTGGCCGGTCTGCGAAGGATTGTCCCGATCAGGTTAACTGATCGATGCAGCACCATTCCATGACAGAGTCCACAAAAAATGAGAAATCCAGCTGAGTACCACTCTCTTGTTCCCAACTGCAGATGCAATGTGACCAGCCACCTCCTGTTCCCCAGCTTTGCTGGCCACAGCAGGCCACATCTCTTGCAACCAGCCACCAGCTAGTTCCTGCTCTCTTAAATTGTTTCTTGTCAGGTACTGGATCACAACACAGGAAAAGTAACAAATACAGTTGCTAAACCAAAAGAATCAAGGCTGTATAACATATAAAGAAGATTTTTTTTTTAACTTAACTCACATTTCTAAGTTCAAAGGCACAAGGCTGACATCTGCTTAGCTCTGTGGAAGGTAGACAGCAGCATATGGTCGGAGTGTGTGCAGAAGACATCCTTAAAGTGAGACAAGCTTATTTATAACAACTAAATTTTATGGGAACAAACAACTGTCTGGTGGGGGGAGGGAGGGGGAGGGAGGGAGAGAGAGAGAGAGAAAAATATTAATTTATAAGAGACAGCTCTATGAAGCAGAGGATGGCCTAGTTGGCCATCAATGGGAGGAGAGACCCTTGGTCTTGCGAAGATCATATGCCCCAGTACAGGGGAATGCCAGGGCCAGGAAGCGGGAGTGGGTGGGTTTGGAATCAGGGTGGGTATAGGGGACTTTGGGGATAGCATTTGAAATGTAAATGAAGAAGAGATCTAATGAGAAAAAAAAAAAAAGAGGACATCTTAATGACCAAACGACTTTCTATGACTTTCCTACATCTGAAGGCTCTACTACTTCTCGTTTCACCACGTTTAGGACCAAGTCTCTGACATACGTGCCCTGTGGGACACCACACCACCAAAAAGACCCCTGGATTATTGGCTAGCCAGTCAGTTAGCCACGTGTTTATGAGAGACCCTGCCTTAATAAAGAATGTGGAGAGCACGGCGACAGAGGAAAATACCCAACATCGACCTCAGGCCTCCACATGCATGCCCGCACATGCACACATGCATACAACCATACAAATACGTATATGCATATATACACACAATATCTCCAACAGGTTCATGCTGGAGCGCTTCACCTAGTGGCTGCTGAGGTGAGAACTTCGTAGCGGGACCAGGTCACTGGGGTGGACCTTTGAAGATTCTGTCAGTCCCTGGAGTCTGACTTGGATCTGCTTCTTCATTTGCCAGGATGTGAGCAGCCTCTGCTGCGCACGCCCACGGCCACGACCTGAGCTGCAGCTCCACACCTCCCTCGTCACTATGGACTGAAGAGCTCTGAAACCATGATCAAAATAAATGTCCCCTGCCTTGACTTGTTTCTGCTATGTATTTTTGTCATAGTAATATGAAAGCAATGAAGGCAATCTTGCTATCAAGCTATTGTGCAGTCAAGTTCTGCCCCCATGCAGACATTGAATTAAGTAGCGAGTATAAGAAAGCAGGCTCCAGTGTGGTTAGGGGCAAGACAGAATATTCTGGTCATAGTCTATGATGGCTACAGGTCACCCCAAGTCATCCTTAACTGATGGCTGGACCAAGTCTATTAGGGACATGGAGAAGTGGCTCCCTGGGACCGATGGGTTCCTTACACTTTGTTCATTTAGAGAGGGCCTCTAAAATGCTGTAGCCAAGCTACATATTCTGAATTGCACTCATCTCCTCAAGAGCTTGCTTCCAGCATCCATTAAGCTGCCTAACAAGCTACAGATTTCACCTCTGGAAACTCGTTTATTTTTAACAGTCATTATGCTAATCAGCGAAGGCTCTGCTGTTGATCTTCCATGAAGATAAACGGACCCCTTGTTGTGGTGACTTCTGAAGGGGTGGGGCATCACGGAGAGGATGCTGACTGGCATTTGGGGACCCTGGGCTCCAAGCATATCACCTTCCCCAGCATATCACACTACTGTTTCCCCAAGGTCCTGGAAAGCTTATCTCTGACATCATGGTTGATGCCTTCTGACCATCAACCTTGCTTCTATGATGAAGAGCAGCAGCCTACAGCCATGATGAAGCCGCCTACTCTGGGCAAGGAGCTGGTCCAAGGCTGCCCGGCGCTCCCTATCATATGGGTCACTCTGTCCAATAGTAGCAACTGCCTCTGATCCCTCCACACTCCTAAACTATGCCTGATTGCACAATCAGTCTTTACCTCTAAACATTCTTGGTTCAACAAGCTATCCGTTTGTCCATTGCTCATTCTATTTCTGTATTTTGCATATATGAAACACTCCGTTAGTGTTCACTTTCTGTCTACCTGCCAGACCTCAAGCTTCAGCCCTCAGTGTTTAGCACTGGGTAAGTACTATCATCTGGGGACACAGATAGCAACATCTGCAGATAGATGCTCTGGTCCCTTACATAAAATACTGTAGAATTTGCATAAAGCCCACACAGACCTGCCATATACGTTACATCCTCTCCAGACTGTAACACTGATAGAGTGTAGACGCTACCCAAATCCTGTCCTGCCCTGTTTAGAGAACATCCCAGTGCCCCCAGAATATTTCTGATCCATGTTCATCGAATCTGTGAGTGTGGCTCTGCATATCTATGGGGCTGACTATGAACCTTAATTTGGGGAGCTGGCAGAGCCATATTCGCTGGAAACTGTGAGGGTCATGAAGCCAGCACAGCAGCTGGACACAGTTCCAGCAGCGCTGAGCACTGAGCGGATTGCTGCAACCGCTGTCCTTTCTAACTTTAGGGTTTGGGTTCCTGTGTGTTGCATTCTGGGAGATGTTCTGCATGATGATTCATTTTATGTCTTCTCCAGAGAAAACTGTATCTGACTCTTTTCAGGAAAATCCTAAAATTAGCTTTATCTGGCTACTATTTGGAAGTCTTCCTTACGCTCTGGAGATCATTAAGCACAGATAACCACATAGCTAGATAAGGTCATTACTCCAGGAATCTTCTTGGGGTATCTGCCCCTGAGCAAACTCAAACAGTATAAATGGTGCAGGATGATCATAGATAACTAACAAACCCTGACTGGCCAGGAGAGGAGGTTATAGATTCAAGGTCTCTTTTTATTATAGGCTTTAGAGGTCTCTAAAAATTAAAGATAGAGGGTTGTACAGGGTATACCCCTTGAAGAATAAAACTCAGTAATTAAGATAGACTGACTAAAATAAATCTTTTTCTGCTTTATAGCATAGATGACGAAAGATATAGTAAAAGAAGTTAGGTATAGTATTTACTAGTCATAAAAAGACCCATTCAGATATTTTCTGTTTTTTGGAGTGATTTCAAACTACAAACACTTCCAGCCTAAAAGTAGGCCATTCATATATTAAATGTGTTAGCTTTGGAGGAGACGTTCTTTAAACTCTTTAAATTGGAGTTATGGGTCTGATAGTAAAAATAAAATATGTTCTGTTTGCATTTTCTAATTGTGACTGAACTTGTGACCCTGGACGTGTCATGAAAAAAAAATCAAACACATAATCAGTACTTCTTGGATAATCATTAGTCTGTCTTCGTTCTGAGAAACCTGTATAAATAAAGAAGCAGCTGGCTGTTAGTCGGAGCTGCGAGATTCCCCTGACACTCCTCCCCCTGCTCCCCTTGCCAACTGCTGCCCAGTCAGTAATGACCCTCTGCCCCGACCCCCAGCCGGGAGGGTCAAAATAGTGGCAAAAAGGACCTTCCCATTGTCAGCATTACTATTCAGAAGAGAAAAGGTATGCTTATCAAGAAGGGAGGCTGTTCTTCAGGACTGCTGCCTGCCTGTGGAGGCAAGCCCCGGTCTTGATGGGGCTTCTTGGCTCATTGCTTCTCCCAGATAGTGTGGTGCCTTTCCAGAGATGCTGCTGCATCTGTGTGGGTCTCCTGTCCCCTGCCCCAGGCCTGTGAGCCCCATGATGATAAGCACAAGCTAGCTGCCAGGGATCATTGTCTTGGATTAGGAGCAGGGGGTTATGTCTCCGAAGAACTGAGCCTTTGTGGGGTTTTGTGGACAGAGGGGACAGAGTAGAAGCAAACCAAAGAACAGACAAAGAGACACGAAGAGTCACAGCCCACTGCCCTAGTTGAGCACTGAATCCATTCATGCCAGGCATAGCTAAGGCTTGGAAATCCAGGGCTGAGATAAGCTCAAGCCCCTCTCTTGGGGAACTGTGAGTCCCCAAGGGACCTCACATTCTTGCCTACAGTCAGTGCTACTTGTGACTCAAGCTGTACTGGAGTACACGCAAGTCAATACAGGCATGTGTTGTCTGTGTCCAGCATGGTCTCCATAGATTGCCTCAAGAGTGTGGGGCTCACAAAACCGGAACTGCTAATCCACTGCCTTCACAGGAAAAGCTTGTCGGCCATGGTGAGAAAATGGATAGTTGGGAGGAGAAGCACAGTATGAGGAAGAGATCAGAATGTGTGTGGGATAGGGTGAAAAGGGGTGGGGTCCTGTGCCTCTGTGAGGACAGTCCTCATGATGAAATTCAGTCCCCACAGTCAAGTGCTTTGGAGAGTGGCAGCTTAATCCAGTGACAGCCTTTGGAGGCTGACCTTTGGGGGGGAGGGTTAGCTAAGGTTATATGAGGTCATCCAGATGGGATCCTAGTCCACAAGGACTATGGCTTTCTAAGACAAAGAGGAGAGACCCGAGCCAGGACACGGGGTCTCACCGTGCGCTGCTCTGACCTGAGTTGCCACTCACCAGCCTGAAGGCCCTCCCTAGATGCAGCTTCTTGACCTTGGACTTTTTTCAGCTTTCAGAACTATAAGAAATGAGTTTCTCCCCTATATAAATTATCCAGTTTGTGGTGTTCATATATAGTAACAGAAAAAGGATCGAGATGGCTCGGTTTCCACAAATATTTACGTTTGCTGTCCTTCTCCATGACAAAATTCCACAGTTAATAGTTCAGCCCTTAGGGAGAAGCCCAGCTTCCTCATGGGAAGCTCAGTTCCTGTTCATTCCAATTCCTTGACCTTCTAGGAGGTAGGACAAGCTTCAGGGAAGACCTAGAATCCTGAAGGAGGGAGCGGAGAGGCTGATCCTTAATGGTGAGAAGGATCTGGGGTCCAGAGAGCCGCACAGAGCTGCCTGCTAGGAGAAGCAGCTGTGGTCGTGGGAAGCTGGGCTTGGGTACTTCTCAGAGGTCTGCTGGGGCTTCTGAAGAGTGAGACCACACTTGGGACCAAAGGACTCGCTCACCAGGAGCCAAGCTGGGGTTCCTTCTCACTCGTCTACACTTGGGAAGTACCTGATCTTTCTGTCTCTCTGTCTCTGTCTCTCTGTCTCTCTGTCTCTGTCTCTCTCAGTCTTTCTGTCTCTGTCTCTGTCTGCTCTCTCTCTCTCTCTCTCTCTCTCTCTCTCTCTCTCTCTCTCTGTAGTCATTTTATGTTGTAATATGCATACCAGAATGGATCTATCCATTCATATTTCATAGAGAGGAAGAAGTGAGAGGTGATATACATACAATTTGGGGCATTCTGTTTAAGAAAAAGATGTCAACATTATAAAAAATTAGGTACACATAACGACTATATAGATTTTTTTCTTTTCTTTCTTTTTTTTTTTTTTTTTTTGAGACAGGGTTTCTCTGTGTAGCCCTGGCTGTCCTGGAACTCACTTTGTAGACCAGGATGGCCTCAAACTCAGAAATCCACCTGCCTCTGCCTCCCAAGTGCAGGAATTAAAGACGTGTGCTACCACTGCCCGGCAGTAGAATTTTTGTAAAAATCATAATGATTTTACATTTCAAAAGAAAATGGCAAATGCCATAAATATCACAGAGCCAAATAAGTAATGTCCTTTCATTCAGTTCCTCACACCTTCCTACTTCTGTGTATACATATATGTTCATGTGTGCAGCTGCATATACATGTGTGTGTTCATGTGGATGCCAGGGGTCTTTAATTGTTCTCTGCCTTATTTTTTGAGGCAGGGTCTTTCAGTGAACCTGGAGCCATTGGTTCAGCTAGACTGGCTGGCCACCATGCTCTGGGATACACAGTCTCTGCCCTCCCAGAGCTGGTACTATCAACAAATGCTGTCTAGCTTTTTTGGTGTGGGTTCTAGGGATCAAACTCAGGTCCTCAGGCTCGCAACTCCCCAGCCCATTCTTCTCTTATATATTCTACTTAATCCTAGTGGTTTCCATCCTACCCTGATGTTTTCTACGTAGGTAAGAGAATACTGGGTTGCCTTCCCATGCCATGCTACTGACTGGGGTGCACAGGACATGCAACCCCACACACATGCACGGCTTTGGGTCTAGGTCCTTCAGATAAGAACTGCTTCTGCAGTTGGAAGATGATTTGGACTGGATGGTGATGAGAGTTGAGTCCAATTACAACACTGTGTCTGAGGATTCATTTTCCTTGTCTAATCCCAAGATGTCTGTCTGTCCTCTGTGACCCTCACGCTTCTGGTCCCCAACACCATGATACATAACAAAATGCTTCATCATACCCCAGGCTCTGCTCATTTACAGCAGTGATGAGGCAAGTTAGCTGGGCAGTAAGGCTATTCCTGGGATCCACGGCTAGGCCAGGGTGGGTAACATTAACCTGCACAAAGAAGGGACAACGAGCCAGATCTGTCTATCACACTGGGTCCAAACAAGGCCCTCAAGTCATCTTACCCCAAATGCTCCCTGTTGTAGGACAAGAACAACAGAAGAAAACTCCAAGCAGACAGAGCTGTCATCCTGGCTATAACCAGAGGACATTACTAGGCCCAAGCATCTATCATCTAAAGAATGCATAGACAGATTGTGTTCTGCTCACATTGTTATCCAGTACTGACCCTGGAGAACACAAGGATGGACCCCGGAAGCACTGTGCAGATGAACACACAGGCCTAGACACAAAGGCCCGAGGATCGGACTGTAAGTGGAGAGTGATGGGTGTGAGCACCTCTCTGAGATGATAAGAAAATGTTGGAATTAGATAGTTTATCGCTGTGAATACTATTTTTTAAAACTGCATTATGTGTGTGTGTGTGTGTGTGTGTGTTGGCTGGTTTTATGTTAACTTGACACAGCTAGAGTCATTTTGGAAATGGGGACCTCAATTGAGAAAATGTTCCCACTAGTTTGGCCTGTGGGCAAGCCTATGGTGTATTTCATAATTGATGGGTGAACCCAGTTCATGGAGGGTGGTGCCAGCCCAGGTCCAGTGCTTCTGAGTATATGAGAAAGCAGGATGAGAAAGCCATGAGGAGCAAGCCAATAAAGAGCACTCCTCCATGGCCTCTGTGTCAGTGTCTGCCTCCAGGTTCCTCCCTTGAGTGCCTTCTCGGACATCCCTTGTTCCTACAGTATAACCTGCGAGTAAAGATGAAGTAAACCCCATCCTCCCCAAACTAAGACAGTAGAAAAGGATGATTCTTACATCAATAACTTTTCAACATAGATGATATTTTTAAAAGATAACCAGGTAAACACGCTACTTAGGTCCCTCCATGACACATTCCTCTTCAATGCATACGTTGGTTGATCTCTGCCAGGACAAAGGAGATGACATGGCTCTGAACTTAACGAATGCTCCTCTAACACCCTGGGCATGTTTTCATAGTGAAGGCAATGAACAAGAGAGAGAGAGAGAGAGAGAGAGAGAGAGAGAGAGAGAGAGAAGAAATACATAGTGGAAATATACGTTCCCAGGGTTATTCTTTCATTATGTATATGTGGATGTGCATATATGAAGGTACATGCAAGTACGTGGGTCTGCCCTATGTGCTGTGACCAGAGGCCAACCTTGAGTGTCTTTCCTCAAGAACCTTCCACCTTTGTTTGATACAGGGTCTCTCCCAGGCTTAGAATTTTTCCCAGTAGGTTAGGCTAGATGGCTGGGAAGCCCCAAGGATCTGCTTGCTTCTACCTCCCATCTTGCTGTCACTAGAATTAGGGATTCTAAGCACAAGCCACCATGCCCAGCATGTTATGAGAGTCCTGGGGATCTGAACTCAGGTCTTCATACTTGTGAAACAAACACTTGACAGACTCACCCATCTCCCCAGCACTGTGCTTGCTAATTTTGCATGGGCCGGAACATCACCACACAGCCAAGTGGCGAAGGAAACAGACTGTCATTTTAAGATGGGAGGAACTCCAAAGCCACGTGTCAAAAGAAGCATTTTTTTTAAATCTGCTTCCATGGATATACAGGTGTGTGCCTGCCTGTGTGATTGTAGCTGTGTCTACGTGTGAGCATGAATGTGCATAGGCATGAATGTGTGCGCATGCATACATAGCTGCTGCTTTTTTTGTATGTATGAGCAAATCCTAGAAGCTTTTCTGCTTGAGTGCCTGTAGGTCTGAGCTTTCCTGGGTAAGTGTCTGGTTTAGTGGACCAATAAAGTGTACTGCCCTAACCCAGTGGGATTCTAGGATCTTTGGGTCTGTTAAAACAAGGTTTTGTGGTCAGGGACCCAATGCAAGAACCAACTCTGCTACTACCTGGGTGGGCAAGTGACTCCAGACCCAGCCTTCTGACCATGGAGTGGGATCACCACTTCTCAGGTTCCTTATGAGTGTCCTAGGAAGTGACACGCCAAAAGGAGTGCACTGGGGTGTGGTTAACTGTGAAGACCGAGTGGGGGTGGCTGTGATTCCCCCTCCTGACTCTTCTCTCTGCCCCACATGCTTGACCCCTTTCCAGAAGCTGAAACTGAAAACCAAAAGCAGCTTCACATCTCTTAATGTGTTGTCATGGCAACCGCTGGCTCCTGCTCATGGCTCTGTCGCCCCCTCACTGTGGGGCTGGGGTGTGGAGGAGGAGGCATGGACTCACCAGAAGTCTCCCTTCTTCTGAATATGTAGGAGGTCTGGCCCTGTCCTTGTGGCAGACACCCTACTCCTCCCACTGACCTTCAGCAGCAGCTCAGGGATACGGGGACAAGCTGTTCAGAGTCTTCTGGGCATCCTTAGCCGTGGCAGATTCCAGGGCCTGGCTCAGAAAGTGGAGTCAGGTCTGAGGCACCTTAGAGAGGGCAATACCTGCGCAGTTTCAAATCTCCCCTCTCCCCTCGGGAGACTAAGGAAGAGGGGCATCCATGCAAGCACAACCACAGGTGTCTGAGGGTGCGGGAGCTGGAATGACCCAATCACAGATCCTGCTGGGGCTGTAATCTGTCACTTCATTTGGTGACTCATGCCTTCACTTACTCATGGATGTGTTTGCTTATCCATTCAATTATAGACTCTTCCGTTCACATTTAAATAACCATGCCTTCATCTAAGTACTCACTGCTCTGAGCAAACATCCATTACTACCTGAGCTCTGAGGGACTCAGAGATAATTAAGGTATAGCCTCTGCTGTCCTGCAGGGGTTCCAGGGTGGGGTTTTCTAACTGTAACAAGAGGAGGAGGAGGAGGAGGAGGAGGAGGAGGAGACACCCTCCATGCCATGGATAGACTGGCATTTTATTCTTAAAAAAAAAAAAGCAGTACTCTGTAAGAAAAATATTATGTGCATAGTGGTACACTGTGGTCTGGGGAACGGTCTAGGCGCTAATATTCACCTCTAGGACTTGAGGGGGTCATTTTTAGGACCCCGACAGACACTGCATCCATGGGTACAGTTCCTCTCCGTGAAATGGTACAGTGCTTGCACAAAGCCCTATGAGGCCAGCAGAGCCCAGTCCCTCTGCCAAGGTCAGACCAGCCACAGAGCGAGTTGAGTCAGCCTGGGCTACGATGACCTTGTATCAAACAAACATTTAAATAAGACAATAAGTGAGGTCCTTTTCATCTATGCTCTGGAACATCAAGGTTACTTGCTGACTGTGGCTAGGGCGGACATATGGGACATCACATAGACATATGTATAACCCACCCATTCTTTCCTGAGTAAGCCACTGTCAGACGTCTTTATTTAGTCCCACCCTTCTGACCCCTACCTCCAACACAAGGCCATATGAGTTTCCACACACCCTCTATACCTCAGAATAGGGACTAAATCTTAACACCCGAATCCTCAGAGAACACATTCAAATCATGTCAGCCTTGAATGTCAGGGAAAGTAAATGTTGGGCTTCCTCACACACAGAGATGCTCAGAGAAAGAGAGGCTGTAACTTGATAGGAGAGCTGTGGCCAGCTTGGTGTAGAGGGTGAGGAGAGGCAGGAAGGGAAGAGGCACTGGTCTCTGTCACTGAGGAAGAAGAGGAGATGCAAGATGGTGAAGTATTTTCAGAGATAAAACAGTGGTGGTGGACTTCAAGGGAGTCCTGGCTCCTGGGTAGGAGGCCAAGCTGAGGGAAGAAGCTGTTAGCTGAGACTGGGGACTTGATTCTGCCCCGACAGCCTCTCTCCATGAAAAGCAGAGGCACCCAGTTCTCCAAATGGGAGCAGGTGTTACTGGAATTTATGTGCCTCAGAAAAGAAGGCTCACTGTGACAGACCGGCAGCCCTAAGAGGACTGTGGTGTCCACTGCTGGCCCAGTGTCCTCTGAGAGCCCGGAAGCTTGAGTTCCCACCCTTCCCTGAACTCCGACCTGTGAAGATGACTCTCTTGGTCATACACATTGCTGTTATCAGTTCCATACTCCTCCTCTGACTGGAACACATGGAAATCACCTGCATCCTAAACTGACTGGCTTTTTCCTGGTAGAACCCCAGGGAAGGGCTGTCACTCACCTGGGTCAAACCCATGACATTCCATGTGCCACAGAGAGAAGTCCTGGGACCATGTGGAGTCATTTTCTGCCACAGCCTAACCTGGGCTGTCCCGATTATGCCGAGAGAACCACCCTTCCTTCCCTGAACATCTGCTGGGCTCCTCACACAGAGAATGGCTATGAGGGGACTATAATCATGGGAGTCAGAGCCCTGTCACACCTCAGCCCAGAATGATCCCTGTCTCAGAGCTGCAGCTCCCTCCCATCACAAGGCCCCCTGTGATGTGCTCTGCCTCCAGCCAAATTGGTCCTGGCTTACTCCGCTCTGGCCCTGGCATCCTGTGAGACCCCTTGATTTTTATCCTTCTGCCACGAATACCAGTCCCCTGTGAATCTCTGTGGCTCCCCACATCCCACTGGCTCAGATATGACCTTTTCAGTATGGTGTTTCTTCACACCCAGCTCTGTCTAAAGTTCTCCAGCCCCGCAATACCCCCTACAGCTGGCTTCCCTGCTTCAGGAAATCTCCCTAACAAGTCACAGACTCCATGTGCTGGGTACCAGCTGAAGCCTCTGGGGCACGCATCTCTGCAGTTTCTTCTCAAGTCATAGGGTTTGATCATCACAGGAGGGTTTCAAGAAACACTGTGGTGTAAGTGCACACCTAACCCCAGAGCTTAGGCCCAAAGCTTCTGCCATTTACCTGTGGGTTCATCCTCAGAGTGGGAGACAGAGAAAGCATCCAGTCAGGACTCACACAACTGGATGTGACCAAGAGGGTTGAAAGAGTAAAGCTGGCCCTTCGTGCCAGGAGGCTTGTCACTGTCCCCTGAGGCCTCAGGCTCAGGTATCCCTTTCCCTGCCTGGCATTACCAGCCTTTCCAGCTACTAGGGCAGGATGGTCACTAGTGTCTGTTATCAGGCCACAGTGCCACCTGCTGGCATATGGCTGACTGGCACGGAAACTGGCAGAGGCTCAGCTTAGCCACTCCAGTCGAGCTAAAGGGCAGAAATAGGGGCTCCTGTGTTGGTCTTCACAGGCCAGGTCACTTCCTAGCTGTGTGATACCTACCTAGCATCTGTGTTCAGATGGGTGGCTCATCTGTGACAAAATGGCAGTGGGGATAGGTAACTCTGAAATGCCACCTCCTGGGGAAGCCCTCCCAGATTGCTCCCCCACCTCCCACAAGGCCATTCACTACCCTTTGATCCTGCTCTGTTGTTTACTTGTGGCACATACCCCCTCCCCCGACATTTCAGCATTTCTTACTATCGGCTCCACCATGGGGCAGGTTTGGTTCACTGCCTGACAAGAGCCTGGGCAGTGCCCACCAAGGAGCAGGGCCTGGGCACAGCTATCAAGCGCAACACCAGCAACAGGCGCACGCTGAGGCTCTGTAAATCCTGCACTCAGGTCACACTCAGCACACTCTCTTGGGTTGGGGTTTTTGCTCATCTCTTAGTTGAGTCACAGAGTGATGTGGTGATAAGCTACACAGCAGGGGATCGACCACACTAAGGATGTCAGCAGGTGGCTGTGAGCGTTAGCACTGCAACAGGGAACCGGTTAACAGGGTCTGGAATCACGAGGAGACACAGCTCTGGGCATTTGTGGAAGATTCTAGGCTATATTGATTGGGGTAAGAGAGTCCATCCTGAATGTGGGCTGCACTGCAGCTGGGAACCCCAGATTGGATGAAAAGCAGAAGAGGGCTGAACCCCAACATTCATGTCTCTCTGCTTCCTGACTGCAGATGCAACATAACCAACCATGGCACGCTTCTGCTGCCATTACCTGCCACGACTGAAGTGCACCTTGGAACTCTGATCCAATAGCTCTTCCTTCCTTAAGTTGCTTTTGTTGGGGTCTTTTTTCCCCCACAGCAACAGGAAGTGAGCTGATACAACTGTGTGCAGGCCATCACCAGCCCTGTCTCTAGACTTCTTCCAACAAAAATGAAATTCTCTCTGTGAGACACACACACACACACACACACACACACACACACACACACACACACACACGAAGCTGATGCTACTCTGGAAACCTCATGGAGTGGGAGCCTTATTTGTTCACAGTCACCTGCTTTTCTTGAGATCTTTTTTTTTTTTTTTTTTTTTTTTACATACAAAGGAAGTAGGTTCTGTAGGGCCAAATGAAGGTTAAGTGGGATCAATGCAGTTGTCCCCCTAACACTGAGCTGGTCACAGAAGTCCCTAAACCTGTCAGTTCCAGGCCTCATTGTCTCTGGGGTTGTTATACACTTCACATACACCAGGTGGCAGACTTGTGCCATGAAGGCATCCTTTGTAGCCGCCTGCAGAGGGAGCAGGGAGTTAGTGGGACAGACAGGGACTTTGGCGCTTCAGTAGCAGCAGGAAAGGATTTTGAGAATGCTCTTGGGAGCAGATCACAGGAGCCCAAGTTTTCCAAGGCTCTAATTCTGTTTGGACTCTGAGACCTGATGGAAAAGGAAAGGAACGAAGACCATGGAAGCTGTGGTTGGATATGCATGACTTGAGCGAGGCCTAGCCAGGGCAATTTGCTCTGTGGCATCATATAAGTGTCACTTCACCTTTCTGAACCTCCACATTAACATCTGTATAATGGATCCTCTGCAGGCTCACAGGGAGAGTAAGTGAAAGACACACTAAAGCTTCAGGCACATGGCGAGCCTTCCGTGTTCACTGACACCATAGAGGAGGGTGAGCAGCCCCCTCCCCCAGGAGATCAGGATGCCTCCCTAATTCAGGAAGGACCAGCCCAGTTCCTGCTTACTGAAATCTTACCAGCCTCTGGTAAGTGCTTAGCAAATGCCAGTACTTGGCGTGACTTTTGAACTCACCATATCCCCATCTCTAGTGATTTTTGCCATCTGCCCACTGCTTCCCAGAGCTCCTTTGTCTTTTAAACATCAGTGTTCTGGCTGGAGTAATGATAGTCCATTTTTTCAGAGTCCTCACTGGCCTCTGTGATGGTTAGGGTTTCCTCTCTCTCTCTCTCTCTCTCTCTCTCTCTCTCTCTCTCTCTCTTTGTGTGTGTGTGTGTGTGTGTGTGTGTGTGTGTGTGTGTGTGTGTGTGAACTTGATACAAGCTAGAATGATCAGGGAAGAAGGAACCTCAAATACCCCATCAGGCTGGCCCATGAGGCAGTATCTTGATTGAGGATGGATGTGGGAGGGCCCAGCCCACGTGGTTTGTCCTGTCCTGGACAAGCAGTCCTGGGCTGTGAAAGAAATCAGGCTGAGTGAACCCTGAGGAGTGAACCAGTAAGCAACATTCTTCCATGGCCTCTGCTGCAGCTTCTGCTTTGAGTTCCTGCCCTGACATGATGGGCTACAGCTGTGAGCTGAAGCAAACCCTTTCCTCCTCAACTTGCTTCTGGTACTGCTGGTTAGCAGAGGAAGAGAAGCCTAAGTAAGACAAGAAGCCAGACACAAAAGGTCACGTATTGCATGACTGCGTTTTGATGACATGTCAAGAATGGGTGGATCCACAGGGCAATGGTTGCCAGAGGGAAACAGAAGGGTTTCTGCTTGGCAATGGGAGTGCTGTGCTGCACTGAGCTGTGCTGTCCTATGCTGTGCTGTCCTACCCTGTCCTGTACTGTGCTGCGCTGTCCTGCGCTATGCTGTGCTGTGCTGAACTGTGCTGTCCTGAGCTATTCTGTCCTGTGCTGTGTGCTGTGTGCTATGTGCTGTGCTGTGAGCTGTGTGCTGTGCGAGCTTTGTGCTGTGCTGTCCTGAGCTGTGCTGTCCTGTGCTGTGAGCTGTGTGCTGTGAGCTGTGTTGTGAGTTGTGTGCTGTGCTGTCCTGAGTTGTGCTGTCCTGTGCTGTGAGCTGTGTGCTGTGTCCTGTGCTGTGTGCTGTCCTGTGCTGTGTGTTGTCCTGTGCTGTGTCCTGTGTGTTGTGTCCTGTGTCCTGTGTGCTGTGTCCTGTGTCCTGTGTGCTGTGTCCTGTGTCCTGTGTGCTGTGTCCTGTGTCCTGTGTGCTGTGTCCTGTGTGATATGTCCTGTGCTATGCTGTGCTGTGCTGTGCTGAGCTGAGCTGCACTGTGTTGTGTACCACAGAGGTGGTGAATGGATGCAGCAGGAACTAGAGTATTGCTCTATGGCTCCACTTTAAAACACTCAGTTTCATGATGTGAGTTTCATTTTGATTTAGGAGAAACAAGTCTGATTTAAGAATATTCTTGCCACTGAGGCTGTTTGAAGATAAAGAACAAGCCAGGAGCATGGATTGCCAGCCAAAGATTAAGACTTCTTCTTCTTCTTCTTCTTCTTCTTCTTCTTCTTCTTCTTCTTCTTCTTCTTCTTCTTCTTCTTCTTCTTCTTCTTCTTCTTCTTCTTCTTCTTCT